>NC_044501.1:11897790-12052790 GCF_902362185.1 Chanos chanos
CTAAATTCGTGTATGTTCTTTGTAAAACTGACTGATTTTCTTCCTTCCCTCTGTAGATATGGACTCAGTCCAATGTGTACATGATCCAGAGGCACTGAGCCAGTTAGCTATTCCAACTTGCTAACTGAGAGGATCCAGTTAGCCAGCATTTGGAATAGCTACGTGTTTTCAGTAATTAGAACAATAATTAGAGCAGTAATTAGAAAAGTAATTGAGGTTACATTACATTAGAATCCTAGCTCATTATTCAGTAACGGTTCATCTGAAAATGTTTACTCATTTCCAGAATCAAGCGTTCAGCTGTATGTTGTGCTGTATGCGCTCTTGGCCATCTCTGCTCTTAACCGCCGGCCGACGGGAGCTTCAGTCTTTCCCTCCTCCGCAACTTTTCTTTCTTTTCATTCTCCTCTTCCCTCTCATTTTTTCCCTGTCTGTGTGTGTGTGTCTGTGTGTGTGTGTGTGTGTGTGTGTGACAGAGTGGACCAGATCCTGGGCAAAGGGCCAATTCCCCTGGATAAAAAGGTCAGGGAGAAGCTACTGTCTGAGGGAGATCTCCTGGAGGACGTGAGCATGCTAGGCCGAGTGTGTAAGGTAGAGAGACAAGTGAGTGAAGAGAAACTGTTACCATTCTTATCAACTCTTCGCCCCTTCCACATGGCCCATTACATTGACCTGATACCACTTTATTTGATAAAGTGGACGGATGGATGGATACACCGTATTAGAAATGTTGCAGGCTATTTCAGAAACGTAACCCCTTATATGTTATGTAAAGGTTTCTCTTCACATGACCATAATCTATCCCTGTCTCTTCCTGTGTAGGTCCAGTCTATAGAATCCAAACTGGACTCGTTGTTGGATATCTACAGGCAGGTTCTGCGCAAGGGCTCTTCTTCAGCGTTAACTCTCTCCTCTCTACCCCTGTTTGAACTGGAGCAGACCTCTGACTACCAGGGCTCCGTCTTCACCAAGGACCTGTCCTGCTCCAATCAAGTGAGCCACTCCAACAGCGCCGGCCTCCCTCGGGCTAACCTCCACCTCATCCTGGCCCCCAACGACCTTGGTCTCAACCTCAGCAACTCATCTCCGCCTTGTCCTGCAACACCTTTCCAACCATCTAATCCACCCCTCAGTCCCTCTGGTCTGTCCAACCCCCAGGCCCCTACACTTGATTGTTCCACGACTGGTAGCCCTCCTCCCATCCTAAACCCAAATAACCTACGCTCAATGGGACATTTCCCCACGTTGGCCCGACCACCCCCACCCCCTCCCCCCTCCTCCACCATGACCTCCATTCTGCAGCGCCCACCCATGCCCCCTCCACCCAGTAGAACCCTCACAGCAGATCCAGTGGATCCAGCAGACTTTCAGCCCTCCAGTTTAACAGGAGTGAAGGAGAATGTAGAAACGGGCCAAGGACTGAGGAGGTTCCAACAGAGGAGCAAACCCAGCGCTAAAGAAGACGGTTCCTGGAGAAGACACATGAGTCTGGAGATGGACCCTTTAGCCGCTCTGTCCCTCGCCCCAGCTCCGGAACCCTGCGGCGACGACCGGGGTCTGGGTAAGTCGCTGTCAGTGCAGGACCTGATTCAGTCACCGCTGGAGGTGGACGGACACGCTAGCCTAAGCTCCAGCAGTAGTCACGCTTCCTCCCTGGTCACAGGCATTCAAGGAGAACCAGGGTCGGGCTGGGGGGAGGCTGACCTCTTCATCAGCGACCAGGACCTGGAGGCTCAAGTGCGTGACTTTGACTTTCTCTCACAGCCCTCGGTAGATTGTACTTTTTCCTCAGAGCTGCTGAGGACGGACACGGGAGCTGCCGGATCAAACCGTAGCCTGCAAGCAGGACACACACCCAGCACAAGTAGTAGTGGCGAGTCCATCAGCATGCCTCACGTTCGGCTAAAATAAAACAAATATAAGACTTTCTGGAGACAACCCATGATTGCTTGATACAATGCTTTATTTTCATTTGGGGGATTCTCTTTTTATGAAAGGGGGGGGGGGGGGGAACGAGGTGATGTAAACGGGGCGGGGTGGAAAAAATGAACTAGTTTTAGACCTTTATTTTGCTAACTTTCACTTTCATTTTGTAATATTTTTGCTAGTTTTTGGTTAACTTAAAGGAACATAGTATTTTGACCACACGTCGCTTATCATTGCATGAATCCATACTTTTCTCTGAAGTACTGTACTGTCAACACAAGTATACATGAAATGAGATGGTTAAATTCAGGAGAAAAGAAGAATTGAATGATGAAGGAGACACCGAATGGTATGAGCTAGTCTCAACACTGCATGGACACTGCATGTCTTCAGTAAACAGGTACATGATAGTCATAGTATTTACAGCTTCCTTGCCTCATCTTCTCTGTCAGTACCCATAAGTGAATTTCATTCATCCCATGGTATGACGTCACATTTCACGAACTGAAACAGTTTACTACCTTTTTCCAACTTTTCCATGTCCAAGTTAATTTATTCAGTGACACAAATCAACAGGCATAGTCAAGTCATGAACCAATTTATGAAGTTAATGAATGAGGTTTTTTTTTTTTAAATTGCAGACCTGTTTAAAGTGGATTTGTAGTATTTTTTCTGTATAATCTACTAATCCAGGCAGTTTCAAGTTGTCCCAGGATTTTGAGTGCATGAGAAAGTCCAAGAAGTGGATTACCATTGAGATTGTCTTGAAGAGACAAACCAACATTGAAACACCAGTTTGGAACAAATACTTTGGCTTAAGTACAACTTACATGATCAAGGTGCCAAGCTGTCTCTTTGATTTTAAGAGATTATGAAGTTATAACATTAACAAAACAGGTTAGAAGCATTTGTTCTTAAATTCCACATGTTTACATGTTTTTTGGGTTTTTTTTGTTTTGTCATTGCTAAAAAAAAAATGAAATGGTAAAACTAGCAGCATTAAAACATCTCTCAGAGAAACAATAGTGAGTCTGGTATTGAATTCTATGTGAGTTGAATTAATGCTCACTCTTCTACTGTGTTGTAAAATGAACATTTGTCAGTTTCTAGTTGTCCTTGACTGTTCACAAAAACCGTTAATGAACCATTTTTCATAATTTACATCCTTTTTCGGGGTCATATAAAATGCTGCTGTTTCAAACGGACAAAGCAAATGAATATGTAGGAGAATATACTCCACGCCATAAGAATCATGTTTCAAACTGTATTAGATCATACCTATAGTAAATTAAAGAATCATTAGATTTATAATGAAATAACATGAGGTTTAACCAAACAGAAAAGTAGTCACCCGCACACTTTAAATCCTCCATGTTTTATTTTATTTTTTTTTTATTTGTTTGGGGGTTTTTTTGGAGGAATTAATTTTGGGTGGCACACCATAGAATGTACTGACCATTGTCTTTACGTTTTACAGCCACTCAGATGTGCAGAGGTGGCAAAAGTAAAAAACAGAAGTACTTTTGCCAAAAAAAATTACTCTAGGTAGAGTTAAAATATCCCGCCTGAAAAATACTTAAGAGTAAAATAGTCACTCACTTAGATTTTACAACAACGGTTGTCAGTTTAACTCTAATTAGTGGGGGTTTTTTTTAGCAAGAGTACTTCTACTTTTACTTTTGCCACCTCTGCAGATGTGCAACATAGCATGGTCCAAGAGAAATAAATAAGATTACACTGTTTATGGTACGAGGCAGGAAAAGAAAACAACGACCTGTTTGATTTAAAGAGTTTGCTCTCCGGTGTTGAGGAAAAGCTGTCATCACACAGTATGGCTCGTTTTGTCATCTATGACGTGAGGTCTTAAGTCAGTAGTTTTCTGTCGACTTGGTATCTGGAAACAGTAATCTGTCCGTAGGCACCTCATGTGAAAAGTCTTTTTAATACAAAATGTACAGTACACATCAACAGTGCCTTTATAATGTATAAGGAAAGACCATAAGAACTTCACCTAGTCAATTTGAAAGTACTTTACACACATAGCAGTACCATTCCGACTGAAAATCTCAGATGTCATTTTGAACTTTATGACCTTCTGTTGCAGAAAAGGTGTTAGAAATAACGATTTTAAAGGCAGCACTAAACAGGCCTTGGAGATTTCATCAGTAAGTTCTTTTGTTATTTTGATAAGTTTTTCATTAAAAAGGATATCCATAAAATAGCGACTCCCAAATGTTTCATTACTGTACTGTACTGACATGTTAAACTTCAATTCTCATTCTTAAATAAAAATAAAAGTCATGTGTGTGCCAACACATGAGCTTTCTCAAATGACACATGCTCTATTTTCCTGGTGCCTTGTGTTTTCTTTTGGTGTGTGTGTGTGTGTTTGCATTTGTGCTTTGTATCAGTGCTTTAACTTTTAAGTAACCTATCTTGTTTAAAACGCAGTAACTTATCTACTTTAAAAACTTTCAGAACTAGTTCTTTTTTAGAAAAAAAAAAATGTTCTAACCTTGAGGCAAAGTGCTGTGTTTCTATAGCAGTCAAAGTCAAAGTTCAAAGTCTAGTTTTTGATTTGAAGTAAGATATTCAAAGTATTAATGCTAGATAAGGACATAATACGCACAGCTACAGAGGCGAGAGTGTTAAAAGATCTTTAATTGTATGCCATGAACCCACATTACAACAGGTCACAGAGAACCATATACATCCATTAAAGTACATGAGTGCGTGTGCAAAGGAGCTCATGCCAGTCAAGGTGCTAAGAGGAGAGAGACAGGTTTGCTTTAAAGTGCGCTAGCTTCATGCAAACAGCAAGAATAAGACACTACGAACCAGTTTTAAAGCTTACGTCACAACACGTCAATTCTCTACAGACCTAAGTTAAAAGGGTCTGGGACTATATAAGCTGTAGCGACTGATCACTATTGCAAGTCAATTCACACGCAAGCGATATTTGCAAAATGACAACAGAAGGTCACTACTATCATTGCGTAGGGGGGCTAAGGGGAGGTGGGAAAAAGAGGAAGAAAGCTGTGCTAACTCGTCCTCTCCACAATCCTAAAATGTTATTATAAGGTGCTTACCGATCCAACATTGAACAAACACAAAAAAAAAAAAACGACAAACTACGTATTCGTTTAACGACGGGAACAACGAAAACGTGAAACAGAAACCTTACGAGGTTCTCCTATCATATTGTCTATCGTTATCCAGTGCAGCTGTCTTTGCTTTCCTTCGTCTAGACTTGCGATGCATTGTGGAGATTAACCAGGTTTTGAGTATGGAGCTAAGGAGAGGAGGAGACATAATGGAGACACTGCTATGGCTGACTACGGGGGCGGCAGCCCTACACAAAATTCATTTGTTCTTCTGGGCCTTCTGGGCCGATTTGGTGACCTTGCCCGAGGTCGGGGTCTTTTTCTCCACGCCCTTGATGACGCCCACGGCCACGGTCTGACGCATGTCACGAACAGCAAAGCGCCCTGGGAAACGATACATCATAAGAAGGTGAAGCGTCAAGGTCACATGCAGCTTTGCGATGATGTAAAGAGAAAATATATTCGATTTACAGTAGATAAAAGACGTGAATAACGTCGAAGCACTGAATACGATATCGCATGTATAAAAGCTAACAACAAAGAAAACAAAATGATGAATCTGAAGATAATAATCGTGAACGCATGATTACAGCGCAATGGTAATTAACGGGACAGGAAATGACAGTCTTTCAACATTGATGATAAAACAGGAAAAGGTCAAAGCCAAACCAGAGCTGACACGGACGCTTACCCAGCGGTGGGTACTCAGAGAAGCTCTCCACACACATGGGCTTCCCCGGGATCATGTCCACGATGGCCGCGTCGCCGGACTTCAGGTTCTTGGGGTTGTCCTCGAGTTTCTTCCCCGAGCGGCGATCGATCTTCTCCTTCAGCTCGGCGAACTTGCAGGCGATATGGGCGGTGTGGCAGTCCAGCACAGGAGCGTAGCCTGCACTGATCTGACCAGGGTGGTTCAGAATGATCACCTAATGAGAGAAAGAGAGAGAGAGAGAGAGAGAGAGAGAGAGAGAGAGAGAGAGAGAGAGAGAGAGAGAGAGAGACTCCTGTTCAAATTATTTTCTATGATTTTTTAGGCCGCGTTCAAGTTTTCATATCAAAATATTTGGCGTTCACGCTGATTACAGACAGAGTTTAAAGAATGCATTGGACAGATAATTCACATTGAAAAATCATAACCAAGATCATCAAGGAGTATGCTGCAACTGAAACCAAACCCATGTGTGGATTGGGCTGTAGCTAAGAGCTGATAGCTCAGAAAGGGGTTCTGTGGTGTCTTTTCAAAACACTATCAAAAAAGCAGAGATTACTTAAAAAACAACTATACAAGTGAAGTTTGGCTGCTGCTTCCACTGCTGATCACTAGAGGGCGACAGAGTCTTCGTGTTTTTGTCATAGTTTATGTTTCGCACCTGTGTTTATTCGTTACTACCCAGACCTGTGTTAATTAGTTATGGTTTGCACCTGTGCCCATCACAATGTAAGTTCTGCCCTGTGCGGTGTTTTTTCCCCCCTCATTCATGAGCTTGCCTCTCCCTGGTGTATATAACCAAGTTAAAGCCTGTGTAAGTCTCTGAAGATCTTTAGTAATGTCTGCTTTGTTTTTCAGCTTTCAGTAGCAAGTCTCCTCTGCTTCTGGGTCCACCTCGCCAGCCTGCTACAACATTTCCAGTGGTCTTACAATTAGGGTTCGGTGCTCTCACCCATGTGGCCTGGGTTTGACTCCCTCCTGCGTTATAATTAACTCGTTAAATGATTTTTGTGAATTTTTAAGCTGAAAAGGAGGCATTACTGAATATCATGCATGTAAATAACACGGCACCAAATGACGGTAACATCTCGCGCCTGACCTGCGCGGTAAAGTTAGCTGCCTCTTGAGGAGGGTCGTTCTTGCTGTCCCCGGCCACGTTGCCACGGCGAATGTCCTTCACGGACACGTTCTTGACGTTGAAGCCGACGTTGTCCCCGGGCAAGGCCTCGGACAGAGCTTCGTGATGCATCTCAACAGATTTCACCTCGGTGGTCACATTCACGGGGGCAAAGGTCACCACCATGCCCGGCTTCAGGATGCCCGTCTCCACGCGACCGACGGGGACGGTCCCAATACCTGAGAAAGAGGGTTAAGAAAGCGGAGAGCACATAGAGTCAATGAAATACACTGTCTGTCTGAGGGAACTGAACCACGCCCTCACAGCCACTCTAATTCACTGTACGCCCCTTCGCAATGTAAGAGAGAATCAATGTCATAGTAATTCAGTTGTTGAATGCAGTTTGAGGCACAGATCTCTGCACGAGTTCAATAAACTCTAATACATTCGTTGAAAACCAGAACTAATCGACATACTGAGTTAAATTTAATTTCATTTAATAGTATTTTACACAATGATTTCTTGAAAACTGTAAAAAAGGGCGAGAGCCTCTCCATATGGAAGACTCGCGCTGTCCGTGTGCCTGTCTCCTCTTCTCACCTCCTATCTTGTAGACATCCTGCAGGGGTAGGCGGAGTGGTTTGTCAGTAGGGCGGGTGGGAGGCTGAATGGCATCCAGAGCCTCCAATAAGGTTGTGCCTGAGACGCTGCCATCCTTACGGGTAATCTTCCATCCTTTGAACCATGTCATCTATGGGACAAACCAGCTGTCATCAACTGCACTTTCATGTTTGTTACTTCATCTTTCGTTGGATATTCTGGTCAGAGAGTTTGTAAAAGAGTTTGACTGAATAACTGTATGTGGCTACATGTTTAAGTGGACAAGTACGTCCAACATGCAATCCACATAATGCATCAAATTTGGATCTCATACATTTTCAATGTCATGTATTAAAAACATTATTTGGAGTAATTTGGGGAAAAATTGAAATTGAAATATTAATTAAAATAATTCCTTTAAAACCAATATTTCTATTTCAACAGAAATTTACTGACTCAACTGAAACCCAACTGATCCAACACAGAAAACTACAATGTGTACACGAACTGGGCACCGAATGCCAATAAAGCCCAAAGACAACATCTGGCCTTAATTATAACTATGCGAATCTCATTGTAGTGGGACACCGCAGTGCTGTGTTACTGACATTGGGGCTAGCCTCCAACATGTTGTCTCCATTCCAGCCAGAGATGGGCACAAAGGCCACGGTTTCAGGGTTGTAGCCAATTTTCTTGATATAGGTGCTGACTTCCTTCACAATCTCCTCGTAACGCTTCTGGCTGTAGTTAGGCTCGGTGGAGTCCATCTTGTTGATGCCAACGATGAGCTGTTTGACACCCAGGGTATACGCCAGCAGGGCGTGCTCTCGGGTCTGCCCGTTCTTAGAGATGCCAGCCTCAAACTCACCCACGCCAGCGGCTACAATCAACACGGCACAGTCCGCCTGGGCCAGGAGTGAACGGGGAGAATCACAACATTGAAAAAACATCCATATGTACTTATTTAAAGTGTATTAATTCTCTAGAATGCACTGAAATTAGGCTGAGAGTTAGCTTTGGATGCATGATTATGAACACCATTCTGGAAAAAAGGAATGTAGATTAGCGTTAGGTCTGAGTATTTATGCAAATCTCTATCATATTATGACATCATCTTGCCTAATATGGTATTAGTATGCTAATAGAGGGATCTAGCCATGCTGAGGATCTAGTAGGACATTTCAATAAGCCTAATCAGTTCAAAATAGGAGTGCTGTACAGTAAGCACACACATTTTCAGAAAATGGAATTAAACAGTGTGTGTGATAACAATTTCGTGTATTTATGTAACGGTTCTTATTTCTGTCGTTCTGTCTAACCTAACACAGACCTGTGAGGTTCCAGTGATCATGTTCTTGATGAAGTCCCTGTGTCCGGGCGCGTCGATGATGGTGACGTAGTATTTGCTTGTCTCGAACTTCCACAGGCTGATATCGATGGTGATGCCGCGTTCTCTCTCCGCTTTCAGTTTGTCCAGCACCCAGGCATACTTAAAGCTACCTTTCCCCATCTGAGCCCACACACAAAACACATATCAAATGGAGTAACTGAACCTCCTGCGAATAGTGAAGATTAATGGATCTGGTGTGATGTCAACAGGTTGTCTAGACCGGCATACCTCAGCAGCTTCCTTCTCGAATTTCTCGATGGTTCTCTTGTCAATGCCACCACACTTGTAGATGAGGTGACCGGTGGTGGTGGACTTGCCCGAGTCCACGTGGCCGATGACCACAATATTAATGTGGAGCTTCTCCTTACCCATGACTGTATGCTAAAGGGTTACGACAATGTAATGGCCGCTACAACAAGACACAGTGAATAATTAATCAATAGTATTCTTTATTCATGAGGTAACTGTCCAATAACGTAAACCAAAACTATTGTATACTAGCACCGAAGACTTTTCATGTTAAGCATGGTAAACACAATTTTATACCACCTTAAACCTTTAACTAGATATGTTGATGAATAATACAATCTATTCAAAAGATCTGTAAAGCTCTATTGTTCGTGACATGAACATACGTCACAGCTAGGCGGACTAACAATGAAATGTAGAAATGGTTGTTGATAGAGTCTTATATAAAAGACGGATTTATTAGTTTCATGTCCTTAAGGACAGCCTTTAGCCTTGAGGATGTTTGAAGGCATTTCATTTAATGAATGTCACCTCAATGTGAGTAACAGGCCTGTCGCTCGAAAGGTGCCACATGTATGGCATCAAATCATATGCCATACGAAAATCATTCAGATAAACTACAATTTCGGAATAGGCTTCTCTAAACTCATAGCACTATGAATCACTGGTCTTTGAAATCCTCTTTTACCGAAAACGAAAACGTGTCGAGGACTTTCTGCAATGCAGGCCACAGACCATGCGGCAAGTGCGTATCTTTTCAACAAAAGGCCCAAATAAATTATTTCCTTCGAGTGTTAAGCCAACCTGACAAACTCCCAGAAAATATGTCGTAAATATCGTCCATATTTAAAAACTAGAACCTTCTACATCCTATAAAGGCATTAAGGTAATGACAAATCCATTAATATGTAAGAGCCTGATTCCGAGGCTAAAACAGGTACGATACAACTGAAAACATGTATTTCTCCACGCGTTGCAATTCTGTATATCGATAAAACGTGTCACTGGGCTTTTAAGGCACCGGAGAAGATATTGCGGCTTAGTGCCGTATCCACTACAAACCCTCCCCTTGGCATATGCGCCATGTTCTCTTTATTCCCTCACTAGAAATAAAATTCAGTCTAACGCGATACATCACATATTACACATAGTATTACATGCCATCAAAAGGTATATCTGAGAAAACAGTACGCATAAAACTGATGAAAAGGTATCTATGTCATTAGAGGAAATAATATTTCCTATCTGTCCAACCTTGCAGTCCGTTTGTGCAGGCCCGGTCAGCAGGAGCGGCTTTAACGACGCTAATCCGTTGTCTCAGCTACAGTTGGCTTGGGTGCTGCTGCTGCTACTGCTGTCGTCATCCCAGCACCACTCTAGGGAGGAGAAGCTGTTATACCTCTATCATCCACCAGGTGGTACTCTCAAACAGCTATGATCATTAACGACATTACGGGGTGATTTATAAAACCAATGGGATGGATTACCTATGATATATTGTTTAAAACTCTATTAACACTTGCCTGTTTCCGTGCAAATAATGTTTAATGTGTTTGTTGTAAATTTTTAGTGAGACAGCTTTATTATGCTGTTGAATGAACGGGTCTGTCTGTTCAGTCTGAACGGTTTGTTCATAAAGTGTTGTAGACATACTTGTCTGTATCTCGCTGTATGCATGTTCATGTTAATTTATCCTGAACAGACGGTGACGTGCTTAATGACCTCTCATCCTAAAACACACAATACATGCGTGTGCACGTTAGTTGTACAAGCGTGCACTTAGGCAGACGCACACTGTACTAGACGTCTACGACACACCCTGGTGTACACATACGTATGTTTATGGTTTGTTTGAAGAGAGAGAGAGAGAGAGAGAGAGAGAAACTTTTCACTTGACCCCCGTCAAAAACATTCTCGAAGCAGCAACACCTTCGTACTCATACATTACGTCTCGTTTAGTGGGCTATAAAACAATATGCCTTTCGTCTAAACCACCAGAGAGCTATTCTATATTTATCAGGTCGTGCGCTTCAGTCAAGCAACATCTAAATACATTGATAAAACGAAATAAACAATTGTACCTGAGCTATAGAAAAGGGGGGGGGGGGGGGGGTTAAAATACCCTGGTGTAAAACTTTAAAAAGAAAAGTTTCCACACTGAAGAAGAAAATCCCCACTGAATATCTTTTTGTTTACTGTCTTGCTGATTGTCTGAGGAGATAAAAGCGTATACCTGTGGTAACACCAGCTATACGAGCACATTTGTTATTACTGTCTTCATGTCATTTGTACAACAATCACTTCCAGATGCCTATACATAGTAACAGAAAACAAAACCTGAAATGATCATTAAAAACCATGTCACAACATTCAGTGTTCATACCAGACAGATCACAAAATCATGGCTGTCCACACAGTTTTAAAGATTTGGAACAACAGTTCCTCATTTTCTAATAGCAAAGTCCTGTGTTCTGTTTCTTGAAATGAGTAACCAACAGTATAAATGCAGTATGACATAATACACAAGTGAGTCTTCTCACTTGAACCCCTTCAGTCATAATACCCTTTATATAAATACACTGTATACCTTTGAAGATAAGAAATTTAAAAAAGTGAACGACCATTTAATTAAACAAAAAAACAAAATATAGAAAGAAAGAAAGAAAGAAAGAAAGAAAGAAAGAAAGAAAGAAAGAAAGAAGGAAGGAAAGAAAGAAAGTCAATTGGTAATATTGACTTGTCGGTGATTTTACAGAGAACTTTACTCAAGCAAATTTGTCATGCTCTCTGTTGTCTTCTCACAACAACTGTTTTTGGACACGCAGCGACATGTTCTATAGCATCTTACCTGGAAATACGTAATAAACGCATGTGCACCTATTCAAGCGTGCAGACACGCAGACATACACTACACTGCTACACGCTTGGACAGACCCCCCCGTTTCTGATTTGAATAGAACAGAAAACACGTCTCAGTTGACTTCCAATCAAAACATTCTGAAAGCAGCAACACCTTCCTACTCATACTGCAAGTCTTATTTCATCTTCATGAGCTTCTGTGTTTCAGCCAAACAGCTCCCAGCATCTATGGACCAGAATAAAACAACACAAAACAGTCCTAAAAAAGAAAGAAAGAAAGAAAGAAAGAAAAGCAGTGGGTATCAAACATCCTGTGTAAAACTTTAAGGAGAACAGTAACTCCACTGACTCCCTGAATGTTTACAGCCTTGTGGATTGTTTTGTGTAGATCATGTAAGTAGTCGTATGTGGCATTCCTCTTTCAAGTCCATAAAAAAACTTTCTCTGTCAGTCTCTTATACTCAGACTTTTTAATGATAATATGTTAACTATCTCCTAATGCCACTGGTTAATAAGTAAAGAATATCTGACCCCAAACAAAAGACCATTTACAGCGTATGAAAAATGCTTCCTTGGCCAAACTGGGCGCAGATCAGGCTAAAATTATGTTTGAATTACTTATGGATTTCTGTTGTAGATGCCAGCTGACATAAGGGAAGCAAAGTCAGTCGCCCATTGTTGGAAATCCATCAGATGACATCATCAAAGCTTTCTACTGTATTGTACCTCAGTGTCCTTCTGAGAACAGCATAGACAATGATCCTGAGTCAGATCAAATAACCCTGGAAAGGAGGAAAAGATTCTTGTACTTCACAACGAACAAACTGTCAAATCTCAGAGTTCACGCTCATTCTCGAACCTGGGAAAATGATTATGCATCAATCTCCACAAATGCTTAGCAAGACACAGTTTGATTCGGCCTTTCTGAAGTGACAGCACGTTTAACTCTAGTAAAAGCCGAAGGTTTCTAATGTTCCTCAGCAGTTGTACAGGTCTCTCTTGACATTAAACATGAGCAAACCTCCGGTTACCACCTCACATCACGTATGCACCAATAAGTGACGTGTTTTTTTTTATCTGATACTGATGAGTACATCATAGGATATTACATAATTTTATGGGGTAACATGAAACGCTGAAGGAACCAATCAGAGGAGACTTGGTTACAAACACATGTGAGGAAATGTGACGTGAGCGACAGACATTGTCCGCTCTCTGGAAAGCCTGAATAAATGATTAGACAAAGCACTACACACTTTCTATGCCCTTTAAGACGAGTCTGGATTGTTCTCAAAACGTTATGGTCATGGGACACGTCTGTCTGAAACGATTACACAAAGAGTCCCTCCTTAAAGTGTTTATAGATTCACGCTATTAAGAAACCTTCTCTTGGGTTATTCACAGCATGAACATTTAAATCACAGCACGTGATAAGAGAACTGTGGAAATTATTCTGCCACAGAGTATTTGAATACATGCAGATTTGAATCTCTTTGGGAATTTTAAGATACAGAACTACCTCCTGGTCTGGATGCGTGACACGCAAATATATGTGGTCAGCAAGAGGAGGATACCAATTACTTCAACACACACACACACACACACACACGTTTGCACTAGTGGGGACTTCCCATTGACTCCCATTATCCTGTAACTAAGGGATACTAACCTATTTCTAACCCTAACCTTAACCAAAGAAATGTTTTGACACTTTTTGTTTTATCAGTAACAACAGTCTAGTTTAGAAAAACTTTGTTCTCCTAGTTGGGACCAGCATTTTGTCAGATTATGTTATCTTGCTGGGAACTTTCAGTCTTCAGAAAGATACCAATACATGGTACACACACACACACACACACACACACACACTCAGTGATGCAGACGTGTGTTTCCACTACACTGGGGTAGCTACATTATCTGTCTGTGTAGAAGCCATTTTTGCTCTTACTGTGCCTGGTATTGAAGTTCTCATAATTAAATATGTATTCATGTAAGATCCCCCAGAGCATGTGAGAAATGGCTGTAAGTTCTGTAAACATGAGGAGTAAATAGATCACCATCTGTCTGCAGACTCAGTGCCAGGCCCACTTCACAGACCTGGGACAATACTGTAACTATTTTGGGCCGTCTATTATGAAAACACCCATAGCCTAAACCGAGATTATCCATAAGGAACTCTTTGTCTTGTCTGACTCTATAGTCATTTGATCGAAAGGACAGTGTTTATTCAACTCAGTTCTTCTCTGATAGCGTTGAATGCAGCATCACAAGTCTGTCACAGTGTTGCCATAACAAAGCACTATTCACTATTCAGTCACAATGCACAATTCATGTTGTACCTGTAGCTTGAATGCACCTCTAACTATCCACTGATCCAAGATCAGTTTAGCTGCTGCTGCTGCTGCTGCTGCTGGCAGAAGACTGAACTTTCATTTTACAAGGGAACCAGCATCTATATTTTACTATACACTTACAGTCTGACTCTGGAACGTAATTTTGACACTGTAAGAAATAATTCAAGAGCATCAATAAATCCTTAGATTTTGATATGTTTTCTGTAGTGTCAGATAGCTTTGTGTTGTGTGTGATCAGACACAATATTATTTGTAATGTCATCAGGAGTGGATCTCATAAGATACATCTTTACTAAGGTTATTCAAAAGTAACAACACCATAGTGGTTTGGATATTGTTTAAATATTAAAGTGAAATCCTCAAAAGTGTCTGGAATCATAAACCACTTAACACATGATCATTTGCAGAATAACTTAAAAAAAGACAGAGCCACATCCCTCATTAAGGTCCAATGGATGTTTAATTAAAAACAAAACAAAAAAACTATACTAATCTTTGTTTTTCACTGAAATTCTTTTAAACAGGTCATACCAACCATGTAAAAGGCATACGTGCCATTGACTCTAATTGGGATCGTTGTAAGGAGTTAAGTCCACGTAAAGTCAGCACTAAATTAATTAACATTAATTAGAAATGAACCCCAAACCACTCAAATCATTCCATCCGCGTGTGAAAATGTGTCAAGCACAATGTCATTTTTCTTCTCTTTCATTCAGTGTCTTTCTCACACATTCTCCCTTCCTCTCCCTCTTTGATTGGGTGATATTTTTATAAATCTAGGTCCTCAGGCCACCTGGGGAAAACAGTACCGGATTCAGGCCATGAAACAACCCGGGCCGAGTAAGGAACTAAGTAACCTGGCATCTTATCACAGGCTCTCTCACACACACACACACACACACACACTCACTCACACACACAAGCAAAACCGAAAAGGCCGTGGTGCACAGTTGATGTAAGATCAGTCTTACAGCAACTTTCATTCGACGCACTCTCCACAAATGACACTTAACACTACCATCAGTTTACTTAACGGCACTTCCAGCGAGAGATCATCGACACATGGTGAGTGTTCTCTTTTTCTTAAACTGGCACTGCGAAAAAGGGGGTCGATTTGCTGTCGGGGGGGTTCTATTTTTAATCTGGAATGCATTTTAAGATTACATAGCTGATGTAATGCATTTTTTTTTCTTTCTTTTTTTTTTTTACTCAGACACAGAGAAACAGTCTGGGGCTGGGGCCGTCTTTAATTAGTACTCAGAGCGAGCCCTTGTGTGGAAACGTTAATGCACGTCTGTGATGTGTTTTC
Organism: Chanos chanos; assembly: GCF_902362185.1. Classification (NCBI taxonomy): domain Eukaryota; kingdom Metazoa; phylum Chordata; class Actinopteri; order Gonorynchiformes; family Chanidae; genus Chanos; species Chanos chanos. Next base: position 11,913,408 of record NC_044501.1, read on the forward strand.
AGAGGGTGGCGTGTAACCCGGAGCAGGTAAAACCTCTGCTTGTTTCACCATGCTGATTGAGACAGTGCAAAAGGGGATCAGGAGAGATAATCTACTTTCAATATGTAACCAGCTATAAAACTGCCATCTGCCAGTGTCCCTTCTCAGTGCTGAGCTTGACGCCTTTTGGAGCTCCGCCCACTGCAACACGCCCACAGCAGTGACAAAAACATCCACTGAGACCAAATATCTGCTCTGTCTTTACATCCTAAACTCCTCTTATTGATAGTTTGGTAAGTTTCATTCAAAACACAAAACACATAAGTTAGACAGTTGAAATTAAGACTTATGTCTTAATGGTCCCCTTCATTCCACTAAGTATGTAATAGTACTGATATAAATAGATATACACTTTAAAAAAAAAAAAAACTAAACGTAGTTGTAGTTTATGTTATAGAATTTGGAGCATCATGGGAGTTGTGATAGAAGTCCCACTGACAGCTTAAGTGATTAATGCCACTGATGTATGGAATAACCTCAGCTGTGACATTATCCTCTCCTAAACTGCCAAAAATTGAACTGTTTGGTGGTACACAGCTGTCTTCATACGCCAAGACAGCCGAATATCGCTTTTTGCAGACTACTGTTACTCTGACTACAAGTGTAGTGGTATTCGGGTTTTGTTCTGCCTTTGTGCTAATAAGATGCTACCCTCTTTCCCCTCTGCTTAGAAGCCCTTAAATGGTGACCTACTTGCTTGTGTCAGGAAGATAGAACTCTGATATGACAGTTCTGTTTCCCAATTTGGCACAAATTTGCACGGCACAGAAAGAAAAAAATAAAAACGAGACCTGCTTGATTTGCTAAAAGTGAACTGGTGAATCTTGAACATGCTTGGATAACTCAACAATCACATCTTGTGGAGAGACCGAGACATGAAAGCAGCATTCCAAAGGACTTCTTAATCAGAACTGGTTATCTGCCTCACCATTCTCGTATGGAATAGCTTCACAGTCCCTCTCACAATAACGTCCCTGTTATGCTAAAGAAATGCATTTCCACGGTAACCGACCATAAACAAAACTGAATACATTTGCTTTTTTTGTGTGGTAAACCAACCATTCAGCTCATAGTCTGGGGTGGTTTTGCCATATGTGACGAGTCCTAAAAGAACTGGTTTACTGTTCTTCGGAAAAACCACTTTAACCTAGCACCTTCATTAAATTTCACACACTGCGTCAGTTTTTACTTTTCCTAAAACAGCTCAGATTTGTGACCAATCTATTCTGAGTTTAGATCTGTTAGTTTTAGTGCGTGGGATTTCTGCCCCAGAACCATTTTCCCACGGGTTTCCTAGAACCTCTCCGTCATTGTCTGCGCAGTCGCGTGCCCCCTGCGCGTTCCCTGCAAACACTCTCAGTTACGCGCTTCACAAAGACATGAACGCGCTGCCAGTGTGAAAAGGCATTAGTGCTGGGTGTACGCTCAGAGGAGAGGTATGGTGTCGAGGGGGTAGACAATTTGGGGATTGTTTGGCTCGAAATGGAGAACATTTAATCAGCCCTTGCTATCTTGACAGTTCGCGAAGAAATGGTAAGCTAATTGTGATTTATTTTGATATTGTTTACGGTAATATCTCGTGTAATGTTAACTCTGCGTGATTGATTTAAAGTTTTCTGCACTGACTCACAGTTAAATCCGTGTACTCCGATTGCACAGGGGCTGTGTTTTTGTTGAAGGGAGAAATTAAAGCTTGGAATTGTTATAGAGAATGTTATGTTGTTTCATGTCATCTAAAGGTTTTGTACACTTTTCAACTTGCCTCAAAATGATATTAAGATCGTAATGAATTTTTAATCATAGGCTATCGTTTGAGAAATGCGAAAAAGATATGGATTTAGATGATGTTTTCTGGTATGGTTCATTCAATTTAAATAATGTTGGGTTGTATCTTCAGTCATATGACAGTACACGGGGAAGCATAGAAAAGTTCCTTGGTCCCGTGATATATCGCCATTCACACTCCGACATTGCACATGTATTTGAACGATGAATTAATCGTACAGTGCTCGGTGGCAATGAACTTGTGGACCTGATCTTTTGGTTCTCCTCTTGTAGGTGACCCGTTCAGAGTGGCGTTATCCCTGTGGTTCCTGATTCACAAGGAACAGCATATTATCAATGTAGCGGTGGACATGTGAAACGGAACTGCAATTTCATCTTCAAATTTCTACCGTTTTAATTTTTGTTTGTAAAATACAGTACTTTTGTCTTCAAATATGATCAAAAGCGACACCAAGAGCGACCGCGGGCTGAGAAGCGCTTCTCCCCACAGAAATGCATACAAGTCGGACTTCCACTCAATCAAGTGCTCCTTTGATGGAGCCAAATCGGGTAGTGCCTCTGTCACATATGCAAATGGTGGAAATGATCCGGGCACCGAGACGCGAGGCAGGGCGTCGGGGGCCAGGGTAAACAAAATCAAAAACATTTTTCTTCAAATGGACAGCCAGCAACAAGTCAGCAGTCCATCCTCCACCAGACCTGGTTTGCCAAAATTTCAGCATGGATCCGGCTCATACCGGTCCAGTTTGAGCAGTGTGTCTAGCTTGGAGTCAGCCACTTCAGAAAAGATGTCTAAGACAGAGGAAGTTTCTGTTGACAAAACCGCACTGGCGGAAAAGTTCTCAGTAACCAGGAGGATATTTGAGACGGGTCAGAAAGATCCAACTCCCGCTGAGAGGCCATTCCCTGGCAAAGTCATCAGCCGTCCCTCTTTGAGCAGTACACCGGAGGAGGGGAGACGTGTGAAGAGGCTGACGAGCACCTCCGAGAGAGCAGACGAAAGCAAAGCAGTGACGGGGAAGGAGGAAAGACAGGACGGCGAGACTCCGTCACACAAACCTGGTTTGTCAAAAAATGCAGGGCCCATATCTAGAAGACTGGAGAGTTTCATGATGGACAGTGACAGTGAAGACTTAGCTCGAAAAAACGAATACCCTTCGGGGGATGACCAGATCCCAGACTCATCCAGACCCAATGGCCACTCCCCACCATCCTCTCCAAGCAGCAGTCATTTAGATTTATACTCATCCCCTGCTAGTGTCAGCTCCTCCAAATCTCATTCATCATCATCGTCTACTACTGCTCCAACCACCTCAGATACCAAGTCACCCAACACAAGTAAATCCCAGTCTGGCTCAGACCCTCACCAGTCAATGAATGGATTGTGCGTGGAAGAGCCGTCTCCCCTTGGCAGTCATGGCTCTGGTACTTCAGCCAAAGACCATAGCGATGACTCCTCAGCACTCTCTTCCATAATCCAAGCCCCTGGAAATGAACAAAAGGCCCAGCATTGTAAGGAGGCACAGAGACAGGGTGTATCTAGGGTTGGAGGTACAGGGGTGGCTACAGTCAGGGCTGAATTAGTACAAGTCCAAAACGAGTCGTCTGAGAGTGAGAGTAATGGGGATGAACACATTGAAGATGATGTGTTTGAGGAAATAAGAACAGAAGAAGCTCATTCTGTTGGTCATTCAAAAACAAAGATGACTGATGGCAAGGAGGCCCAATCAGCGGTCGAGGTGAAGGAATCAGGAAGAAGTTTAGAGCACATGGAGGAGGGCCGTAGGGAGGAGACAGAGAGTACGGCAAATGTAGGAGAGGAAGTTCAGGGGAAGGAGGAAGAGTTGGCTAAGAGAGGGAGAATGCAGAAAGAGGAGGAGGAGCAAGAAGAAGAGGAGAAGGACAACGCAGTGGACAAACAGAAAGAAAAAGTGGTGGCCGTTACCCGATGCAAGACTGAAATGAGAAAAAATGAACAGATTGATGAGGATGTGGAAAAGAGAGGTGAGCATGAAGAACGGGAAGAAGAGGACGAGGAAGGTTTGCAGGAAGCTGAGGCTGAAATGCTAGAGGAAGATGATGATGGTTTGGGAAAAAAATCTGAAATTCATGGGATTGAGAATGCAGCTTTCGTGGATGACAGGGAAAAGGATTATCAACAGGAAAATGGAGAATATTTAGAGCCGGAATATTTGGGGGAATGTGAAGAACTTCCAGGACTCTCTGATGAAGAGGCACCAACACCTGGGAGGAAGATCAGATTTTCCACCTCACCTATTAAGGTATACTTTACTTGTGTTTATTTGTACCTTCAAGAGATTGGTTTGAATGGCTGGAGCAGAGCTTAAGTAAAACCCTTCTTTCTTGTTGATGTCAAGGGTTTGCAGAGATACTGTAATTTTAGCTCGACTGTTATGTGTCCAGAAGTAAAATGATGTTCCAGGGTTGAAGGGCAATGTTAAACTAGCGTTACCCAGTGTCAGATTCCGTCATCCAGATGTCACGGCTAATCGACCCCAGTACTTTTTGTGTGTTCTGACAACTTATAGTTGAGCAGATGTGTGGAAATATGTGGAACATGCGTTTTCAACTCAAGTCTACAACAAGATCTCACACGTTTTTGGAAGTATTTGAACAATGTATCCCTGTGATGCAACTCGTGTGCAAGAATTCCTCTTACCTGCACTAGACCCAGCATCTCTAAGGTACAAGTCCTGCCCAAGCATGCACTCGTTCAGGCATGTAATTTCCATTTCGGTGCTGCTTATGTCAGCCCTCTTGTACAGCAAAAAGACCAACCCTTAAGTTATCTTTTTCTTCCATGTGTAAGAGCCCAGCCAGGCATGTACTCATGTGCTTCGATCTGAGCTCCTGATTGGTGGATAATGTTCACACTCCCAGGATAATTAGTGGTTCCCTGTCATAAGGAATCATAAAGAAAGCAACATGTCATTGTTCTGTTAATGGAGGCATGATTGCGTTTTATCCAGGTCTTAGCAACGAGATGTCAAGGCAGGGTTCTGTTCATGATGACTTCACCCTGTAGCAATGGAGGTGCCTATTGTTTCAGTTTATGCCTAATCCCTCATAACCACTAATTGGATCAATTTGATATGGCTTAGATAACAAACTCAGTTTGTTCCAAGCTTTGTTCCATACTTTATTCAAGCTACTTTAAAGTTAACTAGTATTCTGTTGCTTTGCCAGTTAAAGAGTTTTAATAAACACATTGAATTTGACGTGATTTCAACAAAATCAGGGATTTCATGATATGTGATAGTTTCCAAGTTTTGCTTGTATGTGTTACTTGGTGGCATGTCATCGTTAGAGCTGTCACCAAACTATGAGTCAGGATCTTTCACACTCGAGCTTTGGATTGGTTGACATCAAACTGGAGGTGCATTGTGCTCAAGTCACATGTTTAGCTTTTGGATCCCCAGAAAAGTGGAGCATCTGTAAGGGAAGGATACTGTCTAGGAAAGAAAAGCCACTCTGTCTCTCTGTGTGTGTGTGTGTCTGCGTCTGCATGCATACAAGACAGAGAGCGAATCTCTCCTGATCCTTTCATTACCTGTGCCGCAATTGCAAACACACAAAGAGAGAGGGATTTAAGGCTGTTTTATGAAAGAATAGCTTTTGGTAATGTTGGCGTAAATATGCGGTATAATGAAGAAAATAATGTTGGTTTTGAGGGTGTGTCACATTGCCCACAGGCATTGATCAAAGTCTAGGAAACTACATGTTTGCTTAAGTCTAATCAGTGTGTGTGTGTGTGTGTGTATGTGTATGTATGTATGTATGTATGTGTGTGTGTTTGAGTGTGTATACACCCTCCCAAGGGTTCCAGCTATTGTTCTCCACAAACTTTGGGGGTCTTTCATTTGTGGAAACCAGGTCAGGCAATGCATAATGGACCAGAACTGAAAGGGTTTAGATTATAAAACCGGTAGAAGTCTAAATCAGTCTTTTTTCACCACAGACCTAAACACACGTGTGTACACAAACGTCCTTATTGTTACCGATGTTATGATAGCATGGTTAATATTCCTGCCTTCTCTACCCCCCCCCCCCCCCCCCCTTTTCTTTATCACTCTTTCTCCTGCTGTGAGAACACCTGTGCTCTCTCGTTTATCTTGTGAAGTTCATTGTTTTCTTAAGGCAGGAGCTCAGTAAGGGTCAGTGTGCTGCTATATTTTTAGATGCTGGATGAAGCAGTGAAAACCAATCACATCTCCGTCTGACCTAAGATAGAGAGACATGTTCTTACTTTATAACCAGGAAACCGCAGTAGGCGATATGAAGGGGGGATGCCATCCCCCATGTTAGCAAAATGACCAAAATGCACCCCCCTTGTTAACCTGCCATTCCCCTATATATACTCTATAAAGTAGCGCCAGTGACCATTGGGCTATCCCCCCTGTTAAAAAAGTAACAAATCACCCCCCCGGGAAACCGAGATCTCATAATCTTCAGAGCAGGACTATGCGGTCATCTATGGATGTAACACTGTTCTATCCTCTCCATATTGGCTCTTTCTCTTTGGCACTGTTGTGATCTGAGTTTCCTATTTGTATCGGTCATGGTCCGTCCCTTCTTGAGTATTTGGCAGGAGGGATGTGGGCATTAGCTCAGAGTGAGAAACTCACTGAACCCGATATTGCCCTGTCAGTCAGATTTCTTTTTACTAGTGATTAGAGAACTTTGCAGTCTGTTTCACCCATAAGTTCTCTACACTCCAATACATCTCTTCAAAACCTTCTGTCCTCGGCACTTACGTCTGTGTGTTCTTCAAACAGGTCAGTGGTTAGATGGCTGGCCACCAAATCAATTGTCATGTAAATAATACAGTGATTTAGTATCATACAGCTTGTAGTCTGGATTTCACTAGTTTGGTTTTCACTAACTGGTCTGTTGTAGTAGTAGCAGGAGTTGCTGTAGTTGTTGTTGTTGTTGTTTGCTCTGTTAGTGCGTAGGGATTAAAGTTTTTCTAGTTTGGTTTTCACTAACTGGTCTGTTGTAGTAGTAGGAGTTGCTGTTGTTGTTGTTGTTGTTGTTTAGTCTGGTAGTGCGTAGGTATTAAAGTTTTTCTTTTGTAAACGCCTTTGGTATTTGGCTTACGCTGACTTGGCCCACAGTACTTTAAGTCTTTTGCCATTTTTTGAAGAATTTGGTTCTTTTAACTCCTTAGCACCCATGACATATTTCTGTCCTTACGGGATGTTTGAAGGAAATGAGTTTAGTTCTCGTTTACTCATTCTCGTTTAGTTCTCAGTTTCATCTGTCTGAATTATAAAGGTCTAGACTGGTTTTTTTTTTTGTTTTGTTTTGTTTTTTTCATACAAGCACCCGTTAAACTCAAACTTCTGCCTCCTCTGAAATGGCAGATAATTAAAGGAACCCTCTGAGAAGTTTCTATAGTGAATTAGTTGTATTTGTATATGTTAACAGATTCAGTGAGGCTAAGTCACTGTAATGTTATAGGCATGAAGAAGGATTACACCCTTCACTAATTCTGCCTCTCTAATCTTAGTATGTTTGTCAGAAAATCTGATTCATTCCTCACTGGGGTTTTTTTTTTTTTTTTTTGATCCAGTATATTTTTTTGACTAAGTCCATCAGTGTGATATTTCAATCATGACCCAGTTACTATGGGCTTTTTTTTTTCTTTTTTTTTTTTTTTTTTACACCTGTTGCCCTCTAAGTCCTTCACTGTGCCAGTGGAGTTTCTTTTAAAGAGTATTCAGTGTTACGACTTGGACGTCATTCCCAGGAAGAAACAGGCCTCTGTTCTTCCTAATAGAGAGATTCAAGCGAAGAGAACTGAGGAGGGGGAGGGGGAGAAAGAGGGAGAGAGAGAGAAAGAGAAAGAGGGGGAGCCAGGCGAGGAAAGTGAGGAAAATAGAGGCAGAATGCTTCAGCTTGTTTCCCAAAAGAAGAACATTGTTTGGAGGTACAAGGTTACTCCATGACAACAGGAGTCCTTGTGAAAGAGAAGGAGAGAGAGAGAGCGAGAGAGAAAGAGAGAGAAATAGAGAGAGAGAGAGAGAGAGAGAGAGAGGAGAAGGAAAGAGAAGCTCAGTCATGCCACGTTAGAGCAGAGACATGAAACGTCATCACAAGCCTGACATGCCAGAGTGTTATTCTGTGTTATTCTTTTGTTTAATTCTCTTACTGTACCGAAGCCAAGTCTGCCGGGAGCCTTAAGAGGTACACTACACCCTGGCCTGTTTCAGCTGGGATTATTCACTCACCCTGGGCCCAGGCACTGACACATCTACTTTGTGTGAATATTGGGTGTAAAAGTTTGGAAAAGCCTCAAGAGATAACGTGATTGGTCATTTAAAAAGAGGCAACTATTTTTGAAGCGTGTACGTGTGTGTTTCAGAATTAGACATGCACAACTCTGATATCTGTGTCATACCTTAACTTTGAAGTAAGGGTGTGTGTTGGTGTTCAGAGGGTTGTGTGTACGTGTGTGTGTGTGTGTGTGTGTGTGTGTGTGTGTGTGAATGAACAAAGGTACTGTTCAGCATGGTAACATTTCTCATAAACCTTCATTTTTTACCTATACCTTTTGTTCTACTTTACACAATAAATTTTTTTTTTCTGAGACCTGTCATTAAAAATGAGCTGATGTGGGCGTGGCTTGGTGCTCTGCAGGTGTACAGTACCTACTCTAATGAGGAGTACGACCGGAGAAATGACGATGTGGACCCTGTCTCCGCCTCGGCCGAATACGAGCTGGAGAAGAGGGTGGACAAGATGGATGTGTTCCCTGTGGAAATCCAAAAAGGTATATCCCCCCCCCTCACCCAGCCCCCCCTTCTTTGGCCTGCCTTTCCATGTTAACTGTCCCTCTCGTGTGTTCAATCCTCAGTACATCCAACACCTTATTCATTCAGCTGTTTGTGTCTTTCTGCAGGACAGGACGGTTTGGGGATCAGTATAATCGGAATGGGTGTAGGAGCAGATCAGGGTCTGGAGAAGTTGGGCATCTTCGTCAAAACCATCACCGAAGGGGGAGCGGCCCGGCGTGACGGACGGTAAACGCCGCGCTCAGACTCTTAACTAAAGCAGCTGTACTCTTAACGGCTCCTCTCCACGCCTTACCTTGGCTTGTAGACTCCTTGACCAGTTATTTACAGTGTGGGAAATGCAAAAACTACAACACTAACCCATTCAAACATTATCCAGACTGTCACTATATGTCTTTTCTTATAAGAATACTGAAAGTCTTACAAGACTTTTTTTTTTTTTACTAATTTAGTTTTCTTTTGTGTATTAGTCTTCTGTCTGGGCCATGTTCTATTTCCTTTTCTCTCCTCTCCTCTCCTCTCCTTTCCTTTCCTTTCCTGGCAGTAGTTTTGACTAGTGCTGTTCGCTATGCTTTTTTGTTGTACATTGCCTTGGACAGAATGACCAAATGTAAATGCTTCAGTGACAGCCCTTTCTTGACTTGGTTAAAATTCCCCCTCAGCATTATTCTCCCCTCAGTGTTGTCGTGTCCTGTTTGTAAAGTAATTGTTCCTGTCTCTGGTTATTCTGTGTGTGTGTGTGTGTGTGTGTGTGTGTGTGTGTGTGTGTGTGTGCGCGCTTGTATGTATGTGTGTCAGGATTGAGATTAATGATCAGATTGTGGAGGTGGATGGAGTCAGCCTGGTTGGGGTCACTCAGCAGTTTGCTGCCACTGTGCTCAAGAACACTAAAGGCCTGGTGAAGTGAGTACACGCACACGCACGTGCACACACACACACACTCACACACGAGTGAGTGTGATGTCCAAAGACCCCACTCTGTCTTGCTCTCTGACTGCACACACACACACACACACACACACACACACACACCATCAGCTACCCTGTCTTCCTGTAATCTTTAAATTATTCACATATCTGGGGTTCTCTGGGCTGTCCCACAAGCTACCCTTAACTGTTATTATGTGACCTGAAAAACTATGAATAGTAATAATAAACAATAAAAATCACAAACAAAAAAAGAGTCTACAGGCAAATCCTTTCATCTGCATCTGTCTGAGTGATTCTTGTTTTAGGGTGTGTGTATATTTGCCTAGTGATTGCATATTTTTATGGAGTCTCTGTTAATGGTTTACTTGAGAAAGCTTATCCTTCATATGCACTATAATACCCTTCACTTGCTCTAGGTCATAGTCACATAGTTTTATATTATGAATGGAAACAGAACACAAGGGAATCTGATTCTAATCTAACCAGACCATAAAGTAAACATTCTCTGCATTGCACTGCTTCAGAATAAAGTTTAGCGTGTCATAAATAAAATATTTTATTTGGAATTACTCGCCCTTGGAATAGTTTATTTTTTTGTACCTGTCTGGAGGGAATCAAGGCGATTTGACAGTTTGACCCTCCCACTCTGTCGCAACGCAGGTTTCTGATTGGTCGGGAGAAGCCTGGGGTGGAGAGCGAGGTGGCGCGCCTCATTAGTGAGACGCTGGAGCAGGAGAAAAGACCCCAAAGCCAGGAGCCTCAGGATGTGGGTCAAAAAAGGCAGGAGCAGCAGCAGCTTCAGGAGCAACAGAGAAAGAAGGAGGTGAATAAGAGATCCGCTCAGGAGGTGAGACACGGTGTAACTCCAGAGCGCACGGGACAAATGTACCAAAAGTATACACCGTGTGTGTTCTGTGTCACCATGTTTCCATAACTGAGAGTGAATCACTCTGTGATGTCTTCCCCGGCGTGTCTCTACGACAGGAGAAACTGACTGAGGAAGAGGAGGATAGGACAGAGAAAGAGGGAGATCTCTCCTATGACTTGACAAAGGAAGTTTTTGACCATTTGATGAGTCAAGGGGTGTATCTGTCTTCTGATATGGACCCCAAAGAACTAGAACAGAGATTCAGAGAGGTATTGTATGTTCCATACATGACAACCAACCATCATACTAAAGGCAACCTGTGGTTTAATATGTGAGTCCGGGAACAGCTACTGTAGCCAAGATATTTTTATTGATTTAATTAATGTCTCCTCGGACCCCATGAAAAGAGAACTTGATATTATGTTAAACCCGCTGTGTTTAATTAGTTATATTTACTCAGGGAATATTGTTCTACAGACGTGTTTATTTTTCTCCACTGTCCCCACTAAACAACTGATCTGTTGCCAAACTCTCTCTCTCTCTCTCTCTCTCTCTCTCTCTCTAGCTTCAGGTCAAGTATAGTGCAGTAACAGCCGAAGTGAAAGAGTTGAGAGAAAAGGTAAGAAAAGCTATCAGTCTTGCTTAAACATCTACAATTGCCTTTGATAACTATATTTACTAGCTTTGAAAGAATGTGAAGTAGCTCTAATGTTGACATGTAGCTTACGGAGCTGCTTACAGTGTGCAGAAATTGTAAGCTTCAGGTATCAAGTGACATTTATGTTGGTGGAGGATTTTTGCTCGTCGTTGCACTCTTTGGTTTCCGAAGAACCTCACGCACAGCGCTTAAACGTCTTCTGCCAACCTTTAAGAGATAAAAGAGCAAAGTTAAAACGAAAACCCGCGTCCCCTTTACCCCGTTTCAGCTTTGCGCGTGCGAAGCGGAACGGGTGGTGTGGGAGAGTCGCAGGGAGGCCCTGGAGAAGACGGTGGAGGAGAGCAAAGAACGCGTGGAGAGGTTGGAGCGGCACTGGCTGGACGCCCAAGGCCTGTGCAAGACCATCAACCAACGTCTGAACGACGCCAAGACCCAAAACGACGCCCTGCAGCTAAAATACATCAACACCAGCAAACAGTTGGAAGAGTACAAGCTGAGGTACGGGTTGAGGTGGGGGGGGGGGGGGGGTGTTAGAAGCTCTATGACGGAAAGTAACCGATCCGTTAAGAATCCGTCTCTTTCCTGCTATGCCCCTCAGTCACGTTTGGCGTCGCTCATCTGTATGTGATTAGTATGTATTATTTAAAGGAATCCTCATGTAACTTGGTATGAAACTGTGTATTTACCATTTTTACCTCAGGCGCCCCCAAGGAGCTTAACAGACTTCGGGGGAGACCTTAGCCTCGTACAGGGCTAAATGCCATTAAATATTCATCGCATCAAGTCATGGATTTTAAAGTCTGTATTTTTAGAAATGCTTAATGGTGCTTTTGCTCCACTTGCAGGGAAGCAGACTTGGAGAAGAGAGAAGAGGAGTTGAGGAAAACTCTGGCAGAGAGAGAGAAAGAATACAGACGCAAACTCGTTAAGCTTCATCAGCAGGTAGAGAGTCTAGGATTTTTCAGAGAACGCAGACAAGAGAAAAATCAATTAAAAGGTCTCAATTTTGCATCAGTGGAAATGAAGTTACATCTGGCTTTAGAAGAAATGAGGCGTGTGTTTGTGTAAGTGTGTGTGTGTTTGTGTAAGTGTGTGTGTGTTTGTGTAAGTGTGTGTGTGTGTACACGTATACATATATAGAGAGGGGGCAATAACTCTAAGTTGAATTAGTCACACTGAAGTAGTTATGAAATATGAGTTGTTTGAGAAAGTGGAGAGTTTGTTTTGTTTTGATTTTTTTTTTATTTTTCCACAGATATCTGCTTTAGAGGGTAGAGAATGTTCCGAGCAGGCTGTGGAGGAGTTATCCAGTCCCGCAGGACAAAGTCAACGCAGTAGCCTAACGTCTGGTTCCTCTGAGAGGAATGGACAGTCCACAGACGACCTGCTGTCTGGTAGAAACTTAACAGTAACATTAACTCAAAGCCAACATGAACAGATTGGTTGATGAGTGGCGTGGCTGGAACCGTGTTTATCATGACTCAAACTAAATTTATGGCTAGTGGTAGATCCTCAGTTTTGTATGGAACAAATGTTGTTTTAGAGTGGGAGATCATCATTTTAGAGGGGTACACATCTTTGACCTTGTGGGATCCTTAATGAATACTTGAATAGTTCACTGGGAACATTGAAATCATATTCAGTATCCAGTTGTGCAGAAGATGAAAGCAAAGTTATATCTTTATTTCTGAGTTGCATATGCACTTGAGTTGCTCCTCCAACGATGATGACTCATTCATTTGTTCATCCACAGACCAGGACTGGGGCGAGCTGGTTCCCCACACAAACCGTCTGGACTGCAGCGCGTCCCGAGCCAAAGCTCAGCTAGCCCAAGGTTCGCGGCGCAAACGACCGTCCCGCAACAAACTCAGAGAGTCCGCCAGGAGTACAAACAACCAATCACAGGTCTGGTCCCAAACATTCTCCCTAATTCAGTTTCAGATGCTAATTATCATTAATATACCGCAACACGTCTCATGAACTGTCCCTCCTACGTATTCTCATTTCATATCTTGCCATGTGAGATCTGATGACTGATCCTGGATCAGGTATTTTGGGCGCAGACAGCTCGCGAGTACGTGGGGGTGGTGTTTTTATTTCTTATATTCCTCATCTGTGTTTGGAACAGCAAGAGGAGAACGGGGAGAATCCAGAAGCCAGCAGGCGAAGGTCTTACCTCGAAAGTTTGTCCCTCCCCGTGCCGACCCTGCAGCCCGGCCAGGAACGAGAGAGCGGGGAGGGCGGCCTGTCTGCCTCTGCCTCCCTCAAAGCCTACACCCCTCAAGCGGAGAGCAGCGCGAAACTTCCTCATTTGTCTCCTCCCAAAGACAGCTCGACGCCCCACTCTCCCTCCTCTTCGCATTCCTCCTCAGGTCTCCTCCACGGCCTCAGGAAAAGGTCAAAGAGCAAAGGTCGATTCACGAGCAGCAGGAGCAGAGGTATGGAAAGAAACGAGGTGTATGTGTGACGGAGAGCGTTTCACAAGCTGTGGTTAGTATCGACGTAGCGTGTCTTGACGTGTTAAACATTAGCTTGTTCTGGCTTCGTCTCCAGATGAAGAGAATGATGGATCATTAACGAGGAAGTCCAAGAGGAGATTTCCAGACTTCAGGTATTTGTTGATGACCGCAATTCACCTCTGCTTTTACCAACACGTGCTCTTTGGAATTGATAGACTGATGTAATTGACTTTAATGTGAATGTTGCCCCTATGTTTTGCAGTGGCCTACGGAGATCTGGGCACAAGAGCAGTAAACATGACAAGGACAGTGTGAGAAGCCCCGTTGACAGCAGGTACCGTATGTGTCTGTGACGTCACCTCTGCTCTCTATGTATACGTTACATATTATAGTTCTACATATACCATTTCATGTGATGGATGAAGTCATGGCACATGATGTACCTTTTTAATGGATTTTATTTTAACGAGTAGGCCTAATAAAAGTGACAAAGGCCTAGGACTAGATTGATGTTCCCATAAAAGGCAAAACACAGAAGGAAAAACATCTCTCGTCGTGGCCTTGTTTAATTTACACTGACGTAGCCTAACAGTTCTGGACTTGTTTTTACAACCAGTTTGATTGTTTATGAGTAAGCATTAATTGCCTCAAGAAGGACGATTTGCTATGCAGGTCTGGTTTTGTTTACGATGGTTACAATGAAATATTTACTGGATGTAGAAAAACAGTCATATGCGTAGCATCTTTGCGCTATCCATAAACTACATGTAACTGACATCACGCGAGTGCAGGAACAGATCAGTAAACATGAATTATCTGTTTTCTCAAGAAACGTGATTGTAAACCAACATGTGCAACGTGTCCATATCCACGTATCCATGTGAACCGACATTCTTGCGAGCATTTTCTGTCCATCTGTTCTAAAGCGGTGAACAACATTATTTGGTTTAGACAAGAAAATGGAACAGACAGAAAGAGAGCTCTACATCAGCAAGATGGAGACAGAGACAGAGAGAAAAAAAATACTGGAGAATTAAGAGAATCTTCCGCAGGAAACTGAAAACCCACCTCTTTAGAACCCACCTGTCCCCCACTGCCTAACCTCCCTTTCCTTACAAAAAAACAAAACAAAAAAAACCCTTGTCTTGTATCTGTGTTTGTCAAAGTATTCCAGGGGCGCAATACGAAGGGGTAAATTGACGCTCAGTCTTACTGCGATCTCTGCTCATGAGGTATTAGAAATCCGACTGATGCACTGATTGTAAGTCGCTTTGGCTAAAAGCGTCTGCCAAATAACAAATTGTAAATTGTAAGAGAAGAGAGTGATGACAGTGAGGGACTAATGAAGGAAAAGAGAATGAAATTACACGTTGCTTAACATCGAGTGGAGTATTTCCAAAAGATCGGAATGAATGGAAAAAAGACGTTTAAAGAGAGAAAATCGGACAGACACTAATGGAAAATCAGACAGACACAGATGAAATTGAGGAGCTGGAGGACTTTAAGCTCCTACACGAGAGGTTCCAATCTCCTAGGACACAGATCACTTTAGAAAATGGACCAGAGGGGCGAAATAAGGAGAAGAGAGAGGGCAAAGGCAGAAAAAGACTGAAGAACTAGAAGTTTCCGTAAAGGTTCTTTTAAAGACCCGAATGCTCTGCTATTTGAGATGAGAACGCAGAGACACCAAAAGAGAGAAACGGAGTTAGAAAGAGAGGCAGAGACAGACTCATCAGCCGAATGCAATCAGTGGCTTTTCTAAAGTGGCCAAAGAACTCCTGGGTGAAGTAAGGAGTCAAATCACAAATACAGATAAACGAGTAGCCTATCTATCCATTAAATGTGGAGAGGAGGACAAACGTAAGCAGGAGACGGTGGTAAATAAGGAGGCTCAAGAAGTGGTGGAAATAGAAGAAACAGAAAATCAGTTGGATAGAGGAGAAAAGAAAGACAACGGAGGGAGACTGGAGGGAAAACCCGGTAAAGGAGCAGACAAAAAGCCAAGAAGAAGACAAAGAGAGTAATCCTCCAGAGGAGCGTCTGATTTAGCATTAACAGAGAAATCGACAGACAACAGACACAAAAATATTCTGCTCATTTAAGATTAGACATTTCCTTTCCATTTTCCCTTTTTTTTTTTACCCTTTTTAAATGTTTCCCCTCCAGTCTTCGTGGAAATAAACACTGTGTGTTAATACTGAAAAAAACAAAGTTAAGCACTTGAGTTAATGAAGGATATAAAGTAAGTTGAAAGGAAGTTTCTCCATACAGGCGTAGTTCCTCAGTGAACTGAACAATCAATATCTCATTCTGGGTCGTTTATAAGAATGCGGGTAGGCCCGGCTGTTTGTTACTTTGGATGCTATGGCTAGAGGAAGAGATTGTTTAAAAGAGGAGTGATGAGTTGAGCATATCTGGCAGGAGGTTCGGTGATGAAGACATTCATTTTCCTGATGTTTCCAAAGGAGCATTAGATAAGGTGGTGGGAGATTTGAAGTCTGAGTGCAAAATGCCACCAACTAGAATGCATTGTGTTAACTTGATGAATGTGAACAGAAGATCTGAATTCAGACCTTAGTGTGATTACAACTAGCTCCACAATTTCAGAAGTTATCTTTCAGAGACGAGGAACGTCACTCCAATAATGAAAAATGTCTTATTGAATTTAATTTCTTTTAAGTGAGTTCCAAAACACATACTTTGACAATTTAATCTTCAAGGTTTTCTTATGTTTTCATTGGACTGTGGATGTCCTTAGAAAATGTGCCTTTTTTTCCCCATCTTTTTTCAGTTGACTTCAAAACAGGTTTTGTGGATTTATTTGTATTTTTTTTAAATCGAATGCAGGGCTGTGAACCAAGCGGAGGACAATCTGCTTTGTCCTGCCCAGTGGCCTGTCCATGCAGCTGGCCTTCACTTCCTCTTTGGACAAACTGTCACACACACACACCAAAAAACTCCACACACAAACAGACACTGCCACAATGCTGGAAAAGTCTTTCTTTAAATTGTCCTTTTATGCATGGCTGTTTTTCCGGGAACACTGACTGCAGTTGTCATGAAGGAGTAGCAGGGTTTTTTTTTGTTTTTTTTTTCCCTAAGGTTATAAAAGTGGCTGATTAACCTTTCTCTCCTCTCCTGTCTGAACTCAGGGGCCCCGGGGAACCGGTGGAGGAGTCCAGCGGGAACGTGTCCCCCTCCAGCTCCACCACCTCCATCCCCTCCTGTATGCCCTTTCCCTGGTTCGGGGACAAAGAGAGAGAAAGAGGGAGAGAAAGAGAGCGTGAGAAAGAACACTCCCTTTCCAGCAGCAGTCTGCCTCACACCCCTTCACAGGGAGTACCAGAAGACGTCCAGGAACGCAGGAACAAGGTGAGAGTGTGAGACGGGGGGGGAGGGTAGGGGGGGGGCGCTCCAGTCCCTGTTTTAATAAGCTTAACCACGAAAGGGAAAAGAGCCAAGGCACCAGAACATTCTCAACACCCCGTAATGTCACTTTGACATGAATCCATGTGCTTTTTTGTTATGATCACACTTGACTGACAGATGGATTTTGATGGCCAAGTTGTGATCCATTCAAACACAGTTCTGAAAGATCCATAAATTAGCGCAATTAGCACACTTGTACCTAGTGTTCATTTAGTTAGTGATGGATGCACAGATTCAAAACTGATTTCAGTATTTACTGTCAATAACAGGCTCTTGGGCCTGTCAGATTCATGGACTGTCTACTGATGATGATGTCAGCAGAGAAAACAGAGAAAGGGGAACGCTTTTGAAATAACTATGTTTTTCTGTCTGAATTTGAGCGACAAGGCTCCTGTTTGTCCCCTTGTGATGCCTCACCAGCTGTTTTTTTTTGTTTTAAACAGACCCATTTTTCCTGGCCTTCCCTCCTTTCTCATTCCTTAGATTTGGTACAGTATAAAACCGATGCTCAGCCTAAATAGTCGCTCGGAGTAGACGAGCGTGAACTAACCGAACACGGCTAGTAGACAGTAGCGCATCTTGCCACTAACACAAATGACGTGTTGTGTCTTTAGATTGCACGTACGTAGTGTAGCATCGTTCTAGTTCACGAGTTAAAAAAAAAAAAAAAAATGTGTCACACAGTTTTGGTGTCTAGATATTAGTCTTCAGTTGAGGGCGTACTTTTGAATGTTATTATACGGGAACCTTATGGGAGAGCAAAAAGCGTTACTGCACCAGTGAAGCTCTGTGGCGTAATGATTAAGGCCACGGAGAGCTGTTTTGATAGCCACATATCAAAGAAGACTCCACATCAAAGACATCTCCAGTGGGGAGTCTTTCACTATTCAGTTCTGCAGGTCTAATATTTCTGTTATGGTATTACTCAACTGCTACTGTATTTGCCTATTCAAACATTAACGTATTACCTCATGATCTTTTTTTTTTTTCCATGATATTGTAGATCTTTTTTTTTTTTTCTTCTTTAGAGCTTTATCCACCATTAACTTCATCCTCTAGCAGTCTCCAAACAAAGGAAAAATGCTGAACTAAGGTCTAAACCTCGAAAAAAGCCTTTATCAGTGTTAACCGCAGTACTCTGCAATGCCGACATCACTATTTACAAAGGCATCAGTATGTAAACAGATCCTAGACCTGGTGTCGGCAACTCATTCTAACCATTCCATGCATTCCATGCATTACCACAAAGCTGATCTCGGATCAGTGTGTGTGTGTATGTGTGCTGTTTTCGGTGTCTGTAGTAGAGTGGCACTAACCCTGGCATTTCACAGAGGTTTGTCTGTGCAACTCGTTTGCAGAGTCTGTCTGTGACGGACGAGTCGAACCCGAGCAGTCCCCGCTCTGTGCTGATGGGGTTAGTGAGTGAACCCCGATTCCCAGGGCGCTCTCACACTCTCGCCTTCTCCTCCTGCGAGGTTAGTCACCTGAGCTATCGTGAGGGTCAGCATGCAGCATGATCTTTGACCTTTTCATCTAAAGTCCCGCGGTAGTGCCTGCTTTTTAAGCGTGATGACGCGAACTGTTACGTGTTTTAGCCGGAGGTTTTCGTTCTTTTGAATGTGCGCATGCTTGCGTGTGAGTGCGTGAGTGCGTGCGTGTGTTTGCATGTTTTGCTGCATGTTCTAGGTGCATGAGTAAGTTGTCGCGGGTCAGGTTTCCTGTCGCACGGACACAAGCCTTCCTTCGGCTCTCGTCTCTTGCATAACTTTGGTTTACTGCTCTAAAAAGAACGGATTCCTGGTCGTCCTATCAGCTGTGGTATTTACCGCGTTATCGTAAAACCGCTCCTTTAACCGCATCAAAAAGGTGTTACCGCAGGTAACATTCCTTCATTATCGGGTGTGTCAGAGTGTCGAAATACAGGATTCTGGTGCTCAGACTTTTATTTATTTATTTATTTTTTTTCTCCTTTGCTTTTCTGTCTCACTCTCTCTGTCTCCCTCACCGCCTCCCTCTCGCTTGTCTGACCTGATTTCTGGTGCGTTCCAGATTTGAACCGTCCTGATAACCATTCTTCCAGTGAAAGAGCAGTAATTCTAATGTTTGACACAAACACACAAAAAGCCCACCCGCTTTGTGAATGCAACCTCCATGTGTTTATCTTTTGTTTAAAACGTTTGGAATAACATTACCAGACTACTGTCCACACGTTTTTTTTTTTGTGTGGTTCATTTGGTATGCGTAAAGAGTGAATCATTCTTTACACATAATAAATGATGATCTCTTATCTCGTCTGTGAGATAGAAATGTATAAGTGTGTCTGTTTTCACAGACGCTGGATGACGAACCTGCCCACGCAGGGCGGGATTACGTGTGGCAGAACCGCCCTGTTTTAGAATGGACCAATCAACAGGTCTGTCACTGGTTGATGGGCATGAACATGGAGCAGTACATATCTGAGTTTACAGCTAAGGGTGTGGATGGTCAACAGCTCATGAACCTGGACAGCACTAAGCTCAAGGTGGGTACAAATTCTGCCACTAAAGAACCAGAAGTTCCATCATGAGGCACGTGAAGATATTTGCTGCCACCTACTGGTTAATTTTTTTTCTGCCACCATATTGCTCGTCTGTTCTTAAATCTCTTTTTCTCAGTTTAAACACAGTCCTGTGTTTAGATAGCATTATGTCTCCGGGTAACAAAAAATTTGTGGATTGCTGATGGTTTTAAAATATACAAACACTAGATTGCTCAGTTTTGAGCAGTCTAGTTTTGCTTCGATCACATCTTAGAATGTTCATCTCTTGTTCCAGTGGTTCTGATGAAACATTCACGACCAGAGCTTGACTTTGACTGTAACTCCTCAACGTGGGAGAGAGAGGACAGGTCAAATAAAGAGAGAAATGAAAATGTCGTTTTTTTTTTCTTCTCAGGCACTGGGAGTGTCCAGTCACAAACATCGTTCAACCATTAAGAAGAAGGTGCAAATGATGAGAAAAGCACAAGACAAGCTGGAGAAACAACAAGCAAAGAGAGAGAAAGAGGAAGAGAAGAAAAAGGAGAAAGAAGCCAGGAGGAGCGGAGGAAGAACAGCCAACTCTTATTCCCCATCCTGAGGTTGTCATGACGATCAGCACGCTAATGACCTGGCCTCCCCGGCCAATCGGAAGACCCTGTACAGAGACATCCACTGCACTTACGTACTGATCTGCGCAGACATCAGCATCCGCCCTGTGCTGTTTGTCTGCTGTTTTTCAGATGACTTCTAGAATTTTGGCATCAGTTTCTAGCAGAAACTCCTACTTTTCTCTCATATTCAGCCACTGGAATGATTATGTTCGTCAAGTTTTTGTTTTAGTCTTGCCCCTCTTCTTCACGCCTCTTTAATGTTCATGTCTTAACACGCCTTCTCATCATGTCAGATTTAAGTGCAATTTTGTGTAAGTGAACTCAAAGGAAATCCTATTCAAATTTCATGAATCCAAGTCAACAGCACCGCTGACTACTTGAACATGGGCACATATACATTTAGCTGATTGTATTCAGCTTATTTTAATGGCGAAGGTGTTTTTTCTTTTTTTTTTTGTCTCAGAACTGTAGTAAATTAATGTCTTTTGTTTTTATGCTTATCAGGTTTATCGTCATATCCACATCAGCAGGATGTCCAAATATGGACCCACCGTAATAGCTTCATCTCAAGAGTGAAGTTACAACACAACTACATTAGAGGGCAGTAGTAGAGCAGAGAAAGTTACACTTGTGAGTTGACAAACTCTGTAATACAATCATCAGTTCTAATCCTGACACATACTACTAGTTACAACTCTGCTGCTAGTGCAGGGTCTGCACTTTAGCCCCACCCCCTGCCAATTAACATAATCGCAGGCCATGTTCTGATTGGTTGTGCAAAGTTTAAAATACACACAGACCCAGTGAAACGTGCTGAGGTAATCATGACCTCAAATCAAAGTGGGCACTTTTAAGCATGCACTTCAACATACTGCTGGAACATGTGGAGATTTTTATGTTTTTTTTAATAATTTACATATTTTTATTGTCTGATGTACATATGTTTTCTAATAGAAATGTTGTACATTTCCTGTGATGAAACAAGATCTCTATGTTGTCTTTTAAGCTGATAAGAGTGTATGTTTTATATGTATTAATAAATAAAAAAAAATGCTTTACACTTATTATAGAGCTCTTTTTAGAAGAAACTGTGGGTGAGGAAAGTTTTAACATTGCATCTCTTGCTCATATCAAGCCAACAAAAGGGAAAGGTAGAAACTTCTAGAAACACACTGGAAAACAAAAAACCCTAGGTATCCTCAGTATTGTAGCATCACAGAGAGAAAATCTACTGAAGTTCACCAAGACTGTTTAACTGTCTTTTGATGATGATGACGAGGATGATGATGCACTTTACCATAACAGCAGAGTTCCATCGCATTTTGACGGCATTCTACCTCAGTGTGTCAAGACCGTCCATCCAGTTATGTGAGGTTGATCTGAGAAAAGCCTATATCAAACCATTTTCGTATATATTTACAAAAAAAACAAAATACAGAATACATTTATGCGTGACGACACGTCAAGTAATTGAGAAGCTAATTTAAATGGATTGAATACTCTGAATAGGTTTGTTATGTGCTATCGTATGTTTTTTGACCAAAGCCTAAGTTCAAGGTGTAACATCCTTTCACGTTTCAAAGTCTAAAACACTGAAAACACGGTAATATTTTGCGAATGTGCATGAATGCAGTTATTATACTGTAACTGTGCCAGTCATGGGCAGGACAATTATTCCTGTAGTTTTAATTCCATTTCAGCTGTCACATACAATTTGTTTGTTTATTTGTTTGTTTTTAACTTAAGTTGGGTACTGTCAGTTATTAGGACAAATAAATGTGGTCTAACAATCACAAATTTTTGTGTGTTTTATTCTTGATCTAACATTTGATAGCCACACTGTCATTCATGCAGATTTTGAATTAATTGGTAATCCTGCAAAAAAAAAAAAAAATCATATTATCATATATATGTATGTATGTATATATATGTATGTGTGTGTGTGTGTGTGTATATATATATATATATATTTATATAAAAAACATGAAGAGAATGGTGAGTAAATGGCTGACTTTTTGAGCCCATTCAAGCAGCTCTCAGAGAACAGAGAATCATGTTTATGGAAAATTTTTAATGGCAAAATGGACTCTTCTCAATTACACATTTCCATCCACAGGCTGAAGAACTGCATTACAGAGACAATGCAAGTGATTTCAATTCTGACACACAGTAGTTTATTAATTCCTGACATTTTTTCCTTTTTTTTTTTTTTTAAAGAAGATACTTGTGTTAGGTTTGCATATGTGTAGTTACTTGCCCATTCAAGGTTGCTTTTTTTTTTTCTGTTGCCGTTCCGTACTGTCTCTTTAGACAGCGTCTACATTGGCATCACACACAACTCGACCTCTGTGTCAGTAACCCTTTCCTTTACGCGATATGTCTGCTTGTCTCATGAAATTCACGCGCTGAATCAAAGACAGTTAAACGAACAAAACCTCACTTTTACAAAGCAAATCTTTAAAACTGATTTCTTTGAATTTTTTTTCTCTCCTATCATAACGACAATCTCTTATGGTAAACTGTGATATTCAGACAGCTGGGGGGGGGGGGGGGGGGGGGGGGGGGGGGGGGGGGTGGGGACATTTGTGGGCAAGTTTTCCAGACACAGATTAAACCTAATCCAGTGAAATGATCTCAGTCAGCACACAGTCCTGTGTAAAGTCACGGACTAGACTCTAAATCTGGAAAACGGGCTCCTCTATTTCAAACCACACTGCAGCAACAAGGTGTCGAGTAACATGTCCGAACTGTCGTAAGTTAAAGAGATAATGAAAATGTGTGTGCCAATACAACTGACATGGACATTCTCTCTGTTTCATCGAATGGAACTTGTACCAACGCAGTTAATGTTTCACAACAATTAAAATGATTAACAAAAGCTTCAAAAATATTAACAAATAGAAACAAAATATTTACATTCATTGAAATGAACACTGAGATAAGATAGACACAGATGGCATGAGGATTTCATCGTTAAAAAGAGTCTGTTGGAAAAAAAAAAAAACAAGGTACTGGAACATAAACTAAAAAGAAAAAGTAACAACAAAAAAATTCTTTGGCCGTTACAACAGAATATTCTGTTGAGAATAAATATACACACTGCACTTTTAATGTTCAAGTATGTACACACAACATAGAAAATATTAAGGACTGTATGTAAAACTGTAAAAACATATCTAAAATAAAATAAAGAGAAGCACTGAAACCGTTCAGAAACCGTGAGCGAAGCACTCTGTGGAAACCAGTATTTAAAAAAAAAAAAAGTCTTTTTTTCGGATAGACGTAGTAGGAAGTGATATTTCTGAGTTCAGACAACATTATTGTTTAAGAATCCAAAGAAACTTCTTTTTCTATTTTTCTTTCTTTTTTTTTTTTAAACAATTCAATTATTCTACATTCAGGATTTCGGGTTGTGCAAAAAGCAGTCCAGGGGAAGGCATCTTTGGTTTTTAAGTATCAGATCTGAATCTTGGTGGACACGGAAGTTTCTGGAAGCAGAGGTATAAATGGACAAACGTTAAGAGTAACTTTCGTTCTCATTCCAGGTGGTCACCCATCGTTTCTTCTCCGCAGGGTCCGGCACGCCCGTCCCCGGTTTAATCTGTCTTTCCTCTTTCTTAATCCGTACGGCATTGTAACTCGGAACGCTGTCATCATACTTGGAGCGTTTGAAAAATCCACACTGCGAGAGAGGACGCATCGGTTTGCATTAAAGGTTTGAAGTCATGTAAATCAATATCTACGTCATTGTACTTTGACCTAACATAATGAGGAAGGAAACACAAAACTGACCAAAAAAAAAAAAAAAAAAAAGGTGACAGATTGTGAAATCGTGGATGTGTCTGCATGCGTGACGTGAAAGGAGCGTGACAAAAGAGATCATGTCTGAGGAAAGGCGCGGAAGCAGAAACCCGGAGAGAGATTTTGGCCGCCGGATAGAGCAGGCTGGAAAGAAAATGCCCCCCCCCCCCCCCCCCCCAGAGGAAACCAAGCCAAGCAGAGCCCTGCACAGCTACGCTCCCAAACAGAATGCTCCCCCTTTTTTTTCCTCTCGCATTCAAATGTATAAAAGTTCAATATTTAGAAACAGTGCTTCTAATAATCATGTATGTGAGCTACGTCCACCACCAGTGATGTCACACAAGTCAAATTCTTTTTTTTTTTTTGCTTTTGGTATGTGTGACAGTGTTGGTTTCTTGCTATGCGTTCAAAGCTTTGAGAACAGCCGACTGTCACCGATAGGCATCGCAAGGTAGCGTGTTTCTCCGGGCTAAAGTGAGTTAGAGTGGACCGAACCAACTCTCCACGCTAACTCAAAGCCCCAAGGGCGGATCAGCCGCAGGTCCTTTACCCTTTTATAGATGATCTTGCTCTCTTTCCTTTTCTCTCTCTCTCTACGCATCTGCAGTCAGTCTCTCTTTATCGGGGTCATTTTTGGGGTCTTTGTTGTTTTTGCCGAAGAAACCGCACTAAAAGGGAGTAAAGTTGCGTATGGATGTGAGTGATACGCCCGTAGAACTGTGGGGTTCACACTAGGTGTTTTATAAGAGCAAGTCGTGAAAGACTCACACAGTATTACATCTGAGAACAACTTCAGAACATCCTCACCTCTGTGACTATTACCCAGAATCCTTATTTGATTTAAGGCCCACACTGTTACAGAGGTCATTCTTAACACAATGTTACAGTTTGGTAAATCATTTAACTGAGGTGCAAAAAAAAAGATCAATGGTTTAAATATATGACTAAACGATCGTGGTTAAGTCTTTATGGAGTCAAAGTTAGATTATTACAGATGAGGTGTGGTTAAAAAATTCATACACGTGTACAATGTATGGACATTACAGGTTTAAGGCATGCAATGATGAAATTCTGTTATTGTCTCATCTTGTGTATCTCACAGCTTCAGAGTAGTGGTACCATAGTTACAACTTAAGATGCTGTGAGCTCATAATCACGTCACGGTAACGCTATGGCAACTGTTTGGCCCATTCTTACCTTCCACAGCAAGAAGATCAGCAGGCCAAGTAACAGCAGCCCTAATAAGATGGCTACCAGTATGATCCACCAGGCCACGCCCCTGTGCTGGGCTGCCTTGAACTCTGGGAAGACCGTTACTCGCACCTTCAACACAACAGCACCATCCGTTACAACACCATTACACAATAAGCACAGCTGTGTAACACAATAAGGTGTGTTACACAGCCGAGTAACACGCAATTGTAACAGCAAGTTGTGACACAATAAGCTTATCATTTAGGGATAAGGTACCGGTTTGAACACGTTCATTGGATGCTACAATTCAACACCAACACCGGTTATGTGTGAGGAGAAGATACAGTACAAACTTTCCAGTTCATGAAAAAAGTTTAATTTACTGACAATTTCTTTGAAAATGGGATGAAAATTTGTGATTGAGGCTCACCTGTGCATCTTGATTCTTCAAAACAACGTTCATGGAGTCCAGATTCAATGACGCCTTCGTTATGATATTCACGTAATTTAAGTCTTTGAACTCCTGGTTTTACACATAAGACACGTCTCAGAATGAATAATGCATTCAGACACGGAGTATAAAAAAAATCAGTAGTATAAAGGAAATCAAATAGTAAGTCAAACGAAACCCTCTTAACCAAGTCATATAGACAATCAAATATATACATGAGCACGTACACACCTCAAGGAAAGTGCTGTTCCACAGACGAGACTTCAGATGGATGACGGCATCACTGCTCAGTCCCTGTAGAGTGCAGACTATATCCAGACACTTAGAACCATCATTACAGGACTGTAAAAAAAAACAAAAACCCAACACACAAGTATTTTAAAACCCAGGTCTCACGATCAGCTCGATGCTAACCGCATTAAAACGTTTGGTGAGCGTAACGTAGACGACCGTGTCGGCCGCTTTTACCAAATCTTTGTGTTTTCTTTTCTGAGTCAAAGGCGATAAGACTCCTTTGTCCTCCGTGCCCGCTTTCTCGATTTCTCGTCTCTTTCTCGACTGTGAGGGAACCTGAAAATACAGAGGTGTTTTTTTTTTTTTTTTTAACTGCTGTAAAGTCAAACTTTCCATAGCACAAACAGCGCTCAAAACGGCTGTCGGAAAGCGCGGAAACAGGGAGACTTAAAGACGGCTGTTTCTGATTGGCTGTCGGTTAACGTTTGAGAGGGTTCTGATATGGCATTGGATATTTAAGCTCTTGTGTGGGTTTGACCGGGTCGAGCCAAACAGTAACCCCGGTTTACCTCTTTGACGGAGAGAAGGTTAATCTCATTGGGGTGAGAGCAGGTGAGCCTCCTGATTCCCTTGCTGCTGATGCTCATCAGGTAGAGGAGCCATTTGCCCGTCTCTGTGTGCTTGGGCCACTGGATGGTGAGTGTGGCGCTGTCGATCTTCAGGTGACTTTCCAGGTTACTCACCTTTCAACCCAACGAAAAAAAAACCAAAAACAAAACAAAAAGACTTGAAAAGACTTGAAACATTTGAAAAAAAAAATGCAACGAAAAATGTTAAAGAGATCTACCCGTTAGGTATACTAAAAAAAACAAAAAAACACCTAAAAATTAGAGGGCCTCACTACGCTTCACTTTTTATTAAAACTCAATCCACACATTGCGCCTGAAAGTGGAATTCGCTAAGATCCAGAACCTAGTTTCAAGTAAGACATTTCACATTTTTTAAAATCTTTTTTTTTTTGTATACTGTATACTTTTGTATGCTGTTTTTATATATATATAAAATTATAATCACCCTGAATTCATAGTCAATCTGGCTGCCAATCTCAGTCTCTGTTTTCATAGCGCTCTCTCCTCTCACTTTCCCAGAGTAGGAGATCTGAGACGGTTTGGCCACGCTGTGGGAAACAAGGAAAAATGATTCAGGTCGTAAACGTGATGACAAATTCATATGACAAATACATCAATAAAACAACATTTTCATAGTCCAAACAGTAACAGTTTGATCTAGTTTACTGATGCGCACACATTACACAGAGAGGCGTAGAGATCAAGAGAGACACTGTCAATATGTTTTTTTTCTTCTTGACAGACATAGGCACATTTCTGTGTCATGTGAATTACAGTATTGTGTTTATGGTGTATGACAATCTACGCAAACCCTATTGTAACGTCATCAAGTCCTGTCTGTGAACTCACCCTGAGACAGAGAGAGACACTTCGATCTTGACATGGAGCCTGGCTATTTGTACCACCTCCTTCTTCTGGGAACTCGTCCTGCAATTTGCCATAAAAAAAAAAAAAACAAAGCAAAAAAAAAAAAAAAAAACCCCAAAAATATTACAACCCTTTAAACAGAGACATCTTTGTTAGCCTTTTGGAGGTTTGAGGTTTACAGTCTAAAAAAAAACAAAAAAACCCCAAAACTTCATGGATTATGATCGTCTAGATGCATCATATCAGTACAACAGGAAAAGAGATGAATGGAATGGTTTTAAGGAATGACATCCTGTTCTTATCAGCGCTTTCACAAAACTATGCCCACAGCAATTCTTCTGGGAAACATTCCCCTTTGCTATTTGACCAGATATTAAGCGAAAAGGAGAACTTACGTTTGCAGGCGAAGTTCAATGTCAAGTGATGTAGTGTTTATGGATATGCCACCTGTGCTTAAAATAATGTAAAACTTGATCTAAAAATCAAAAACAAACAAAGAGTATTATCAGACACAATATCAAATTAACAAATGCGCAGAAAAATCGAATAGCCTTTTTTTTTTTTTTTAATTATTACCTCTGCGTCTTTTTTAAATGGATTTCCCAGCTCGCAGTTCGCCTGCGAGCCATTCTGATTGGCAGCGCAAACAACATTTTTGTTCTGTAACCAATAAAAAGAAACGTAGTGACAATCTGTGACCAATGAGAATAAAGAGGTGGTTCTGAATGAGGGGCAGACATGCAGCTATTCCACTCACGGGTGTTATAGTACGGGAACCGGAGTAAGAGAGAGAACCGGGGAACCGCCCAATCAGCTCAGCCTCGTAAGCGTCGTCCCCTTTCTTATTGGTCACTGTGACTTCCACGGCAATGTCCTTCTTATCTCTGAGCACAAACTCCGCAGCTCCTCCAGAACGCCTGGCAAAATCATTCAGACTACAATGAGTAAATGTGCTAACACACAAACAAACAAACAAACAGGTTTAAAATGGATACACGGACCACAGTTCCCAGTAAACGCACTTACATTTTTAGTGGCTGGTATTCTTCTTTAGTGGGTTCCCGGGAGAAGAATTTATACTGTAGCTCAAGATTGCTGTCGCAGATATTGTCTGCACCGCATCCCTCCTTCAGAAATTTAATCTGGGACCAAAAAAAACAAACAAAAAAAAACAATATCCATATATGAATACAGATTGAAATGAATTTCATACACTTTAATACATGTTAAAACCACTGTTTCAGTATCTGAGACATTCCAATGTCACTGAAAATTCAATACAAGGCAAGTCTCAGTTCAAAGAGAAGAAGACCGAAGGAATCTTCCGGTTAATGGGTGTCGAGAGTTTGCGTACCTCCGTTTTTTCGGGTTCGTTTAGGTCCAGGACGGGAGCAAGCTGGGGGAGGGAGCTCTGTCTCTTGCGGCGTGAGCCTTGATTAATCTCCACGGAAACTTCTAGTGGGATTCCGTTTAGTTTATCCCTGATGTTGTCCTTCAGAGAGACGATACAGAAATATGAACATAAACATAAAATAAATGACAACATTCATTCTGTGACCATTCAATGACACCTCAGTTTTCCTTTTTCTAAGAATAATAAAACATTTTTAATACTTATTTTAAACGATTTCATATGATCCATGTATTCCACATATTTCATACGACGCTGTGGTGTTGGGTTGCCAACGATCCATAAATCTATAGATTAAAAATTCTCTAAATTTGAAACTGCTTGACTGCCTGTAAAACATATCTGTCAAATCCACAAATCTTATTTTCCTCGCAATGCACAAGTACGTGAGCAGTCTGAACACACACACACACACACTCACACACACACACACACACACACATTTAGCCATAATAAATCATATAACCAATGATTTTGAGACTAGACTGAGTGTAAATCTTTGTTGCATTACCCTTACGTACCCTTAACCTCACAGGTAGAACCCTCCAGAAGAAACACGATTCGAGTAGTCTAACTTTAGACTATTTCATTTTTTAATGCTGTTAATGCAGGTATAATACAAGAGATCAGTTTTTTCTTTCAAACAACGTGTTGAACAAGTATCACCCAAGCGAACCGACACTAACCATTTCCTCAACAAAACAACTAAAATCAAAAGATACACATGGCCCACGTGTCATGCAGAGGGACTGCTGACGTGTGAGTGATGTTTTTGGGACTGTTTAAGTTATTGGTCACTGATGAGGTGCACTGACATGTGGAGAGAAAGAGAGAGAGACACTTCAAATGCTCATCAACATTCATGCCATTCACAAGCCAATAACTTTGACCTCTGAATTTTCCAATAACAGAGCACTGAAAAAAAAAAAAAAACCACGTTTCCTTTCTCCTTATTTAAAGCACACATTTACACTAAAACGAGAACAGGTTTAAGGGGTGCTCTCTGTCGGTGTGATGTGGTGTGTGTTACCTGCAGTCTGACTTTGTGCTTAACACACTCCTTTTTGCCCTGTTTTTGGAGTTCCAATGTTTCCTTTATCTCCTGAGTGTTAGGCGGCTGATTCAGAAAGGTGACCCTGGGAGCGAACCCTCTCATCTTTCGTTCAGACTCTACCTGAATGGAGCACGAGATGGCTGTAGTCGAAAAGAGAAAGTCAGAGAGAGAGAGAGAGAGAGAGAGAGAGAAAGAGAGAGAGAGAGGGAGAGAGAGGGAGAAAGAGAGAGAAAGAGAGAGAGAGAGAATGAGAGAGAGAGAGAGAGAGAGAGAGAGAGAGATCAATAAGACCCTCAGTTAAGTTTAAAAAAAAATCAAGAACAAGAACCAAATGACAGAGAGCCAGACCAAACATCTTTAAAACAAACAAACAAACAAACAGTTTACATAAGGCATGTGCTCACAGAGTCTAGGGTTGTAGGATTCAGGTTTGGCTGTGTAGATGAAACAGGCTTCCACCTCAATGCTGGAAAACACAAGTCATTGCGGTTAAAATGATGTCAGGAGATAGAGCAGTTGTGAAAACAATACACTGAAGTAATGTTGAAAAAATATTGAGTTACCAGATGCTGTTTCCACAGTTTTTCTTAGTGAGGTCGATCTGCTCTGGTGTTATCTTGACAGTTTTCTCAATGTTGACAACGGGCTTTGCCCTTCAACGTCAAAAAAAAAAAAAAAAGATTTACATATGCAACATCAAAACAACATATCAGTTAATAGATATCAATGAAAACACAACCTTACGCTGAGCCACAGGGCAAAGGGATCTCACCTGTACACAAACACAGAATCTGAAAGGGAGCCGACAGCCAGGTCAGGATAAGCATTTTGGTCCATGTCCATATTTCCCGCCAATGAATAGCCAAAGAGCTTAATGCCGTGATCTTTGCCACTCAGTACCTAAAAATCACAGAAGTCATTATCACTGCAAATGACATCTGTCATACGAGTGAGTGAGTGAGTGAGTGAGTGAGTGAGTGAGAATGGGAGTGAGCGAGAATGGGAGTGAGTGAGAATGGGAGTGAGTGAGTGAGAATTAGAATGAGTGAGTGTGTGAATGTGAGTGAGTGGGTGAGTTAGTGAGGGGGTGAGTTTGTGAGTGAGTGAGAGAGAATGAGTGAATGTGTGAGTGAGTGAGTGAGTGAGTGAGTGGGTGAATGAGTGTCTGAATAAGAGTGAGTAAGTGAACGATTGAGAACGAGTGACTGGTTGAGTGAGTCATATAATAGAGACAGTGAAAGCAGTGCTGACCTGTGCAGGCTTTTCTTTAATGCCATCAGCTGAGCCCAGGTAAATGAAAACCCTCCCATCACCTCCATCATCGTACGGAGCCCCCACAGCGACATCTGCAAGAGGAGAAACACAGCTGTCATCATCATCATTATCATCATCATCATCATCATTGTCGTTGTCATCGTCATCTTCGTCGTCGTCGTCATGATCATCATCATCATCATCATCATCTTCACAAACATCATTACCCTGTTTTTTCTACCTCTTAAATTTACCATGTACCAATATTACAACATATCACATATTACATTTTAATTACAGTAAGTGAGCAGAATCTCAGATATCATAATTGACAACCAAACATTACCGACCTTGAAATGAGTCCAAATTCAAGTCACCGAGATTTTCCACAACCAGGCCAAACATGGAGTCCTTGTTCCCGTCGATTCGTTTAGGAATGACCGTGTTCCACAGCCCTTTCTTGTTAATGTAGACGTAAATGGCTCCGCCAATGTCTTTGTCTTTAACAAAGAACTGAGGAGCTCCAACCACAATGTCCTGCCAGCTAGTGAATGAAAGAGACCATCAGCGTACTTCATACAGTGTAGTCATCAATATGATATAGTCACTATCTGTAACAATGATAATACGCCGTTATTATAATAGGCGAAAAACTGTTGGGCATAAGACCCAATTATCAAATAAACCGCTTTTTAAATAAGGCTAAGTTAGAAAGTTTGGTCATGTTTGCAGTTTGTAGCGTTACAGTTGTTGCTAGACTGATGAATTTGGCATAGGCAATGAGATGTGTAGGAACAAACAAAATGCCTTCAAAAAATGTTTACGCATATAGGGTCTGTTCGTTTTTGAAGCAACTAAACAGCCACGGAAAAAAAACGGATAACATTCCAGACTTTAGCCAGTTATTTAAATAATAAGCCCCTTTAAATTGATTTTGAAATGATTTGTTTGCTGTACATGATCCTTTACTTCATTTACTACTGAGTGACTGGTTTTACCAACCCGTCTGCGTTTAGGTCGACCACTGTCAGGTCGTAACCAAACGAGGAGGCCAAGCCTTCACCGTCCAAGATGTACTCTTTAATCAGCAGGCTGGAGGTGTCAGACTCCTTCTTCAGCAACACCACCGCTCCGCTGTGGTTCGCCCGCGGGGCTCCAGCGACAACAGTAAGCTGTCCTTTTTTAGTCAGCTGTTTCCCGCTATCCAGAGAAAAACCTGCCGAGAAACACAGCATCAGCCAATCAGAAGCGGGTAAGATAAAAGTCTCAAGCAATCACAGCCAGTCTAGCTGAAGCCATCAACCAATCTGGTTGCAACTCTGTCGAGATATCAACTACGATGTGACACAAGTAATTTCACACGCATATATTTTATGCTCACGAGACACTTTTTGAAGGTATGAATTAATGGCCAAAAAACAAAGTGGCACCTACAATGGAGTAACAAAAACAAAAAAGGCGTGAACTAGACCATGCATCAAACAGGCTACAACATACGTAATGTAAACAATGGCAACCCCACATCAACTGAAACACACATACACAGACACACACACTGTGGGTTGTGAGTAACACTACATAAAAATGAGTGGTAAAAGTGGGTTGTGATGACATCATCCAGGAAGTCCCACAAACCTAAATAGCTATTGGCTGGGACATCAGACCCTTTCTCTGTAGTTCCCTGGGTAGGAAGAGACTTATACACAAACTGATCAGGACTGCTACTAGAAACACTTGTCATAAACACCACACCTAAATATATAAACACCCACACACACACACACACACACACACACAAACACACACACACATACACAACAAAGCCCAATTTAAAACACAGTTACAGTATTTTAAACACAGAGGAACAATCAGTAGACACAATGGTGCAAAAAGAAAAACGCGGGGGATTCGAATTTTCCAACGTGTCATTTGGAGTCTGGTCCATTTGGTGGAGCTGAATTCACACATTTGGACTGAGACCCAATTCCTTCGGGCTGTTTCTGAAGACTCGCCCTTTCTCGCCCTTTAGAAAGCCGTGACTGACCACTCTAAGGGCGTGTGAATGCAGAGTGGAGATGGTATGGAATGGGAGGAGCAGGCCTACCTAAATAACTGTTATCTGGAAGTGGTATGAGATCAAGCTTTTGACGCCTCTCGTCCTCAGTCTCAAAGGGGCCATCGTCAAAAAAGCCCATTTCCATAAGAGACACGTTCTTTTGCTCCATCCGCACTATGCCTGGGAGTATACAGCCGAGGATTAACCAGGGAGTGAGAATTGAGTGGGGAGGCAGAGGAGGCAGTCAAGTTAGAGGATAAAGAAAAAGAGAGATGGAGGAACACAGCAAGAGCGAGAGAGAGAGGGAGGGAGGGAGAGAGAGAGAGAGAGAAAGAGAGACAGAGACAGAGAGAGAGAGAGAGAGAGAGAGAGAGAGAGAGAGAGAGAGAGAGAGAGGCAGAGCAAGCAAAGCCAGGATGAATGAAAATTTGACAGGATGATAGAGACCAAGATGAGTGGAAGTTAAAAAAAAGGAAAAAAAAAAAACAATTAATGAGAAGATAGGGATGTAATGTTGCACTGAATAACACTGTACAGCAGCAAAATAAAATCAATAAAGGTAATGTGATAGCTTTTCATAATTATGAATTATATCATCATGTTAGAAAATCATAATAAATATGAGATGAAATTGCCATAAATGGATCTTGATGAATATATATAATTCTGTGGTCTGATAAGAGGGTATCTCCTAAAGGAAAAGACAGACGTCAGACTCTAATCTGTAAAAACCATTCCCCAGGACTTTTACTGAGCGTCACTGCTGTTAGTTTACTAAAAACAGAATAAAGCCTGTCTAAAAACACCTGTTTTACCTAAATATTCTTGGAAATACCACATTTATTAAAATTCAACAAAACAGTGTTGACAGTGTTGAGTTTTTCAATGCTAAAATATCATATGTAATATGAAAACTTTTCATTGTTCAAAGTCACAGTTCAAGTACGACTTTTGTTCAAAGGTTACTTGTAGCTTTTTCTAAAAAAAAAAAAAAAAAAAAAAGGAAAAGAAAAAAAAAAAAGCTGACTGAGAAAAACGGATATTTGTAGAAAAACCAGAAACCTCTGTTTGCTGTTACCTTTCCAGTTGTAGGCGCCGGGAGCACCAAACACTAGATAGTGGTAATCTTTAGTGAAGGTGGCAGAGATGCCCTGCTGACAGGAGCCGAAATTCTCATGACCACGCAACCGTCCCTCGCAAAACTTCCAGTTCCCCCCATCCTCCTCGTCAGGCCGGATCTTCAGGTCCTGGCTCAGCTGGTAGCAACGTCCTATGATGTCTTGAGACTGAAACATACGCTTCTGATACCGGTGGGCACACGCCTACAAGAAACGGTTAGTTCACAGTGATTAGTTCACAGTGATTAGTTCACATTGTCAAGTGAATATCAAAGATGAGACCTTCTGTTCTACAACATGCTATTTGAATCCCAGTTAATGACTCTTAGTCATAACCGGACATACAAACACCTCCAGAACTCACCAGAATCTTCCCTCCAGGTCCCTGACTCTGTACAGTCACTCCCAGCCACTGGTTTTCCTTACTGTCCTCTGGTTGAACTGTACCCAGATCAGCAAAGATACAACACACAGTTAATAACCTGGGTTCACACAATACAATGTAATGCAATGTACAATGTATGTATGTATGTGTGTGTGTGTGCATATGTGTGTGTGTGTGTGTGTGTGTGTGTGTTTGTCTGTGTGTGTGTTTGTGTGTGTGTTCATTTCACTTACGATCATCATCAAACTTGATGCGTTGGCAGGTGGGGGAAGTGGAACCGATGTCACAGTTGTATACACCTCCTGTAATGTTAGCTTTCGTTGCGGGATAACCTTTAGCCCGGGGTGCACCTACCAGTAGCCTAGAAAAAAGAAACAGAGAAAAGTTTACATTAATCCAGAATACATCCAATTTTCATGTTTCAGGTCTCAACGTACGTAACCTGTCATTTTTCCTATCTGATCAAAATAGACAGAAACCACTGTTTCGAGTGGAACAACCATTATATTGACAATGCTTTTCTTAGTGAGGTTCATTACAATACATTTTGGTTGGAGAAAAAAAAAAACACTACAGATATTACATTGTCATTCAATGAGACTATAGCTTGGCACAGCTCTGTTTATCCATTAAGGGCAATGTATGATTTAAAAAACAACAACAACAACAACAATACTGAAGGTAACCATATGGGAGTGAATGCAATCTTGATTCGAGATGAACGGAAAACACTAACAGAGACGGCAGAATCAACATGACATCATCTACCATAAACCGAGTCAATAAATAAATAAACAGATGAATAAATAAACCTCACAAACTACGTCTATGTAGATACACAGGTAACATGACGAGGATAGGGGGACAGAGTACCCTGTCAGAGAGACCTGTGCTACTCTGAAGTCATTTTCATATTTCTCTCAGACTGAATAATCCTGTGTAGATTAAAATGTCCTGATTCAGCCCCAGATTCTCCCCTCCCTCTGCACGTCTGTCCATCTTAAAAACAGTCAGTGACAGTCTCAACTTCTGACAGGCCCCTTCTTTTATCCTTTCATTTGCTAAATGAAAGGGAGCACTCTTTTCTCCGCTGAATGGACATGTGGTGAAGAGAGGACACTGGAGGGGAAGAACGAAAAAGGCCACATTGCTGGTTACACTCCTTTCTCCTTGGTATAAAGCCCTTTTCTTTCCACTGGATTGGCTGCTTCAGTGATAACATTCACCCAAGCACTTCACAGAGTTTTACTACACAAGTTCTCTTTGTGGTCACAGACAAAACAGCCACTGAGGGCAGCAAAGACTACAGTACCCACAATGCTCCAGCCAAAGGGCTGCAGGCCATTGTTTTGGCATGAAAGCACGTCTATACTTCTGACCTCCACAGGTGGGAATTCTTGTTGAGTTCAGAGAGGGCAGCCTGAATGACAGTTGCAAAGCCATAATGAGAACACGTTTTTCAAAGTCAAAATCCTAGTGACCAGCAGTGACTCGTTCACCTAAAATGCCCTCATTATACACACTTGAAAACACAACAGACAAAACCCTTGAAAATAACGATAGTATCATATGTCAATACATCGTTTATCAGTTTCTCTCACAACCATA
The DNA here is from genome assembly GCF_902362185.1 of Chanos chanos. NCBI lineage: Eukaryota > Metazoa > Chordata > Actinopteri > Gonorynchiformes > Chanidae > Chanos > Chanos chanos. The sequence goes on from NC_044501.1 coordinate 11,949,582, forward strand.
ACCAACTTGAGTGAAATGAATTAACTCAAACAGACTTTTATCTAAATAAGAGGTTGAAAAAAAAAACCTAAATGAGCATATGAGATGAAGGATTAACAACTGAAATACACAACCACTATGCAGTAGGTGTTTCTATTACAATGGGTGTGACTAAGCCTCAGTATTCACTTCCAACTAATACTGACATTAAAAACAAGTTATGTACAGGAATATTCTGAATGTTTGTCCCAACTGTTAATGTAGTGAGAGCTATATCCTCTTTGCAGCGAAAAACACAGGTCAGACATCAACTGATCAAACTAGCTCTACACCAGTCTGTCAGTTCCTTGGCAATCTTCAGTATGCTGACAGAAAACAAACACTAAACAAGCCACTCATTGTTTCACATATAAACCCCCAAAAATGTTTCAGAGTCACACTTGCCAAAAGGGACAGTAAGTAGGCTTATTTTATCAAACAGTCACAATAACTGTATTCATTTCAATTAAACCCACAGCACACTGTTTGTTATTTCCACTAGTCATGGAATCAAATTACATGAAATGGGATCGACAAGGATTCATAAAATCATTCACAACGCACAAGGCGCAGTAAACTCCTAGTATGACGAGATCTAAGTTGAACCGACACAGTAGAATATTTTCATTGCCTGGAGTCTACCAGAGCCGTTCCCCCCAAAACCGAAAAAGGACAGGAAGAGGGTGCTCATGGGAAATGTATTATTATTCAGTCTGTAAGTAAGCCTACTGGTAGGAAATTCTCTGGTGATGATCCCCAGACTAATTCTCACTGCCTTCCCAGTGCTCGGGCATTTCTCTCAAGGGCTTTAGCAGTAACACCATTATTGACCTGTGGGCAAAAGACAATGCACCTCCATCCATTCCACCAACGGTCCCCAGAGAGGGGAACAAATGTCAGCAGAAGGGCGATTCCTTTAAACTAAATGCTAATCAGGACGTAATGAGTGCTGCAACTGCGATATCGGAGGACGGGGTTCAGTATTGGGCTGAAGTGCGAACCTTTGGGCGGCTGGGTGGAGAGTGCTATTGATTCTCAATGATCCATTGACTTCTGTTGTGAGAGGCTGACACTGGACTTTGGCGGATCTGCTGAATTGCAGTCATCTTGAAGTCGTCGTTACTTTTGACTCAGGAATATGTTTACTCCCCGGATTACAGCTATTACTACTTACATATTCTTCTCTACACGACAAACCCATCAAGAGAAAATCAAATTCGAGGCTTCTGAGAGAGAGAGAGAGAGAGAGAGAGAGAGAGAGAGAGAGAGAGAGAGAGAGAGAGAGAGTGAAAGAGAGAGAGAGAGAGAGAGAGAGAACAGGAGCACTCATTCATTGGTAATTCCGTATTGAGCTGTCTTCCACTGAAAGTGTTTCTGAGTGCATGTATGACTTGAGGCTATAACTGACAGTATCAGTCAAATCTCCCAAAATGCCCCAGTCTCACATGCTCACACAAATTATGTCTCATCCGCAAACTATGAGCAGGCTTGGAGAAAAAAAAAATTGAGCACCTTTTATGGTTATTGGTCTGACTGTTCGAAAATTGTTTAAAGGAGAGAATTTTTCCACTCATGTTTAGATTTGGATCCATGTAAACAAAGGCAGCTATTGGGAAGAGTAGACCCATTCAGTGTGGAGCTTGGAATTTCACTTCTGCAAAGAGTGTTCAGCTCCATATATCAGTGAATTAACCCCGAATCAGGCAAAATTACTGAGGCACTTGATGAAAACAGAGCTCTAACTGTTCAGCACATAACTTTAGATCTTGTTTGTGAAATCACATGACTCCATTCAAGTTTTACAGTACGAGTCACTCAGGCCAGAGCTGGGATATCAAAGCCCTGAAAAAAAAACAACCCACCATAGGTATGTTCAACACAATGAAATTATCAAGTAAGTGACATTATCAAGTTCAGACTGCATTAAACAGAGAGAGAAAAAGGAAAAATATACAAAGAGAGATACATGGGGTGATGTGCGTGGAGAAAGACTAAAGTAGCACTTCATTTGAACATGAGACTTCCCCTTCTTCCTCTTTTCCAGGGTTATCCATTCATTCAGTTATATAGGTCACCCTTTAGCAAAGAACAGTTCTGAGGGGTTCTTTTTGTTTGTTTGTTTGTTTCTTTGTCTTTAGATATAAGGCAGAAGGTCAATAGTAATCTAATAGTGCAGTTAGAATCCCTGCCCTGGTCAACCTCCCCTTCAATAATAGATAAACAGCGCTGAAAAGAGACATAAACCAGGCACTGCATTGCACATCCCGTGAGCAGATCTCTGCAAGCAAACTGTGTGCTAATGACACTCACTGTTGACAACTCTTAATAACTACTACTTTAAAACTATGATAAACATTTTCCGAAGAGCATTTGTAAACACTCGGAGCAACTTCATAGTTTTGTTTGCTCTGCTTGGAGTTCACAAACAACTGCTAGCATTTTGTTAATTTTCTTCACACAGTAGTTAATTGTTGTAGGAGCACAATAGCTTGGTGGTCGGTGCTTTTAGCCATATTTTAGTACTCTTTATATCAGCAGAGGTAAAGGTCTTTTATAATATACATTCACCATAACATTCAGTAGAGTGTTAGAAAGTGATAGTTCAAGTGCTGCTGTGGTGTTAGCACCATGCTAGCGTCACTGATTCATGCCACGGTTTATGCTACTCAGTCCATACATGGTTTACATTACTGAGAAAATACCGTTCCCAGATGTACCAAATTCCTTTTAAGTTGTGGTTATACTGGCATGTCGTGACTGTTTCCCCCTTCACACAGCTTAGAGAGCACAGAGCTAACCCCAAGGTCAAAATCAGGGCAGAGTAAGGTCAAAAGCCAGGGCAAAGGGCAGATATCTTCACTACCAAAGTCAGGGATGGCTCCACAACTCCATGGTGGAAGTGTTTACAGTTTATGATCCAAGACTGATGTTCTGATTAATCCGCCATAAAGGTGAGGATCATCAGTCAAAGGATAAAACCCAGAGTTTGTGACACCAACAAGTTCTGGACAGCAAGATTGCTTCGCAGCAAAATACCTTTTGAATATTATTTTTTAAAATCTCTATGGGAATGTGTTGTCGAAAGAGAATTAAAAAGAAATCATTTACTGAAATTGGGCAACATTCTGACACTAAACTTGGAATAGTTTACATCTCCACATGGTAATGATGAAAATACAGCTAATCCAATGATACATCTTCACAAACACACACACACACACACACACACACACACACACAGAGCAGGCCTGTATTGGTTACAATATGTATTTAATTTAAAGTTACTATGTTGTGGATCATTTAGATTACAACAAGGGTGCCAGAATAGGCGATGTTACTCCTTGGCAGTTATATAAGGGGATAAATCAAGGACCTCAGCCTCATAATTTATAACCTTCTCTTTTCATCATTAGTCCAAACTATGAAATTCCAATTAGAAACCACTGAAGTAAGCTGTAAAACTTCAGATTCTTTTGTGTTATGGTTCATTTAACGTTGTGTGACCTTGCTAATGGACATTTTGCCAAAAGAAAGAAGAAAAGGAACTGGCAGCGGAATGTGTTTCGCTGAGATTTGATTGTTGTAAATTCCTGCCATTCTCTTAGTTTTACAAACATACTGCTTCAAAAAAAGAAAAAAGAAAAAAATGCCAACGGGCAGGAGATACCTACAGCTTCCCGATGGGAATATTTATCACATTTACTGTGCTACACATATACTAATGCATATTAACTGAGTTCTATTTCTCCACTTCCACACAGGAACCTTGGAGAATCACAGGAAGGAAGGGTAGCCCATTTCCACATTTACATCAACAGACCCCAACGGTACCCTGGGATATGGGTCAGGTTGGGAATGGAGTACTTTGTGTTATTTGGGTTATACTTTCATTGTTTGCCTGCTGTCTGTGGCTGATGCAGATGTTGATCGCTGTTTATTATTGTGGAACACGTGTGAAGGAGGAAGCAGAGGAAAAGGCCAGTCTCTCAGAAGGATTAAACAGCATTTCTGACTTTGAACATGCACTGACCTGAAAGACCCGTGAATTGTCTGAAGTCTCATGAGTCTTCTGGCGATCAAATACAAAGCAATGTTTGTGTTTTGCCTTCCTGTACATGGTCTAAGTCTGAGAGTAAGGGTCTTCAGTTATACCCTTTTGTATGCCATGTCCCATTACATGTTTGACAGCCCAAAATGTCAGAGCTATCCAAGTGTCCTTAAACTAGCCTCAAATGGACATGTAGAAATACAGTGTGACAACCAGCAACCACAACCGCAGGGAAATTAGTAACATGTGAACAGTAAACACTGTATTCACTTAACACACATACGTCTCATCTTAACAGGCAGCTTGTACAGTGTCAGTGATCAACATCTGGGAAACTATGCCCGCAGGCCATAATCACTAGTTCCAATTGAGTCAAACTTTTTTTTTTTTATATTGAATCATTACAGAAATGATGACTCATACAACCAAATTGCTACTTTTTTTTTTCTCCCCCCCCCCCCCCCCCCCCCCAAAACTGACAATATAAGCCAAGTCTTTGTTGCTGGAGAGTGGGAGCTAAATAACAGTAAATATTCCAGTCATTTCCGTTCATGATGAGAAAACACACTAATCTCTATGTGCAGTGCCAAAATTTGGAATAGAGCTCAGGCAAGTCAAAACCAATCAATTCAAGAGTTTTTGATTGGTGCTCAGTCAAGTTTGTGAAAACTAAGTAACTCCAAAGAACAGTGTGCCAAGCTTTGAGCGTGATTGATAGTTTAAGCATTCTTGAAACATACATTTTTTTTTTGTTTTTTACAGTTTCCCTTTGAGGTTTTCATCGAGTTAAAGGACAACGCTTGTGCAAACTCTGGGCAAAGAATCTCATGCATGTCCTCCCACGGATACCGCCTTTCCCTCCCTGTTTCTTGCCTTTCACTTTATTCTTCTACACCTTTGAATGCTTACAACTCTGCCTACACCTGTTTAATTCTGAGCAAAGCGCATATTTCTGATATGGAAAATTTCCCCAGACTTTAATTGGCTACCTGGAGAAACATAAAAAAAAAATCCCCCTAATCAAAGAGGCACTTCCCATTCAAAAAGAGAGTCAGTGACACAGTGGCCTTTTCATTGTGCGTGAGTCTGTTTGTGTGTGAGTCTGTTTGTGTGTGAGTCCGTTTGTGTGTGAGTCTGTTTGTGTGTGAGGGTGTTTGTGTGTGAGTCTGTTTGTGTGTGAGGGTGTTTGTGTGTGAGGGTGTTTGTGTGTGAGGGTGTTTGTGTGTGAGTCTGTTTGTGTGTGAGGGTGTTTGTGTGTGAGGGTGTTTGTGTGTGAGGGTGTTTGTGTGTGAGTCTGTTTGTGTGTGAGGGTGTTTGTGTGTGAGGGTGTTTGTGTGTGAGTCTGTTTGTGTGTGAGGGTGTTTGTGTGTGAGTCTGTTTGTGTGTGAGTCTGTTTGTGTGTGAGGGTGTTTGTGTGCGAGGGTGTTTGTGTGTGAAGGTGTTTGTGTGTGAGTCTGTTTGTGTGTGAGGGTGTTTGTGTGTGAGTCTGTTTGTGTGTGAGGGTGTTTGTGTGTGAGGGTGTTTGTGTGTGAGGGTGTTTTGCTGTAGGGCTTTAATTCCGCGTGCCGGGGCAGTTTTTTATGGGGTGATTACAGTGACACATACACACAAAAGAGATCTCAGTGCAGCACCTAAGGTGCAATCTCTATGAGAAGCTAAGAAATCTTGATTATTTTATTTGAAAAAGGTCAGAACTGTCACTGACTAGGAGTGTCACTGCTATTTCAACATGTAAGACATAAAGGAAAATACACACACAACTTCCCTCTAAATCCTTACCCGCCAGCCAGGACAGGCTGTGAAATGCTACACCTTGTCATGACACACAGGGAGCTCCACCCAACCCAACCCTGCCCTACCCTGCCTTGGCCTGCAGGTATGTGAATCACATACACTCATATACACACTTAGGTGCATTTGTATCTGACAGGCAAACTCACCATGTTTAAACACAGTCAGTCGGCCTCGCCCCAAAGATGTTGCTGTGGATATGACTCATGAGCAAGCAGACACAAACACACATACACACACACACACACAAAGAGATCGTGCTGAGCACCTCTCTCTCTCACTCAGTGGGCCTCAAGAATGAGTTACTGCCTGTCTTACACGTTCCACTTTCAGCGCTATAAACTGTCTGCATGACAGGGGCCATTCCGGCTTCCAAAACCTTCAAACAGCCAGCAAAATAACAATGAACTTTCACACTAACCCCAGCTGTCAAAAAAGGGGAAAAACATTAAAAAAAAAAATGTTATGCAGGTACGTCTAATCCAAGCTTCTTATTAACAAAATGTCCAGTGGCTGCAAATACATGTGCACTTGATCAGGGAAGAGATCAGGGGCCGGAGACCTCAAACGGTAAGCTCGCTTCAGAGAGCGGAGGGGGTCTGTCGTTAAGAGTAACGGCTCAAAATTTCCTGCTGATCTGGCGAAGGACCTGGAAACTCTGTGAAATTTGCAGAGTCACAACAAAAAGCATCAAACCTTTTAAGACACTGTCTCCTTCCCAGAGAGCGGTTCATGGGCCGGGAAAGAGAAAAGAAAAACGGGGAGTGATCAAGACGCAAACCTGCTTTATTCTGTCATTTTATAGCATTCTGTGCTGTACCAGGAGCAGTTTGAACTGAAGAAGAATTATGTCCTGGTGTTTTCAATACCAGCACGTAAAGACAAAACACTGTTAGACCTCTCTCTTATGTTAAAATTACCGTAAATTTTGACATTTCAGAGGCGGCTCAGTCTGTCACCTTGGGCTACACCTAGGCTTAATGATGGACCCCTTGCTGCGGTGCACTGCAGAACAGTATGACGTTGTGCCTCTGCTATCCCTATGGATCTAACTTCTTAGGACTAAGCTCAGTTCAGTCGTAATAGGGATACACCGAGGTCATTCCAAGAAGTGAAGCTAATGCCCGGTTAACAGGAGGCGCACCGAAATAAATGCATGCATGCCTGCCCACCTTTCATTCAAAATGTGAACAATAATTAACCAGCGAGAGAAAAACAAACTAGTAACAACCATAAAGTTTCTTCTCCAAATTCAGTGTAGTACAAAGTAAACGTCTGTTACTGATTAATAAAGTTTATGCTGAGAAAACTGCCCTGCTGTCTTACTTTGGAAAAAGAAAAAGTGACTCAAGTAACAACCTGCTGCTGCTCTGAATAGCTAAGTTGCAGGTAGTGGAAACAAATTTGATACACTCAGAGGAACGCCATGTTACCGACGCCCATTCAGGAGAATAAAACGTGCGCTTACATTCTTTGATCCGAAGGTTGCAACTGTTGGTGCATAGCAAGAGAAAATCCGAACAAGCTCCCCGGGTCGCCGGTCTTCCTAATGACATTGTCCTTGTCAAGGTTGAATCCTGAAATATGTGTCCATTCCATCAAACATAAGAACGTAAAGGTGAAAGACAGCTGAGTTCTGAAGGACACCATAGTGACTGGACTTCAGGGAGGTTTTCTTCTAAGTGGCTCGGTCCTCTCCGCGTTTATTTCTTTTACTCTGGTTTTCAAGACCTCAGGCTATATGATGCAGTTATTGCCTTCTCTTGAGGGTTAGGGATGACTGAGGGTGTTCACTGACTAAGCTCCCCGCCCCTCCTATCTCCCACCCGTCTCCACCCAGTTTGTAAGCAACCACTGCTGCGCATCAACCTGCCGTTACCATAGATCATATCTGCTGTTGTTTACCAAACAACATTGTAAGAACTAAAGTATTTCGAGAGTCTTTAAGATATTTCAAAAATTGCAACCAAGTGCATAACATTTCACTATATATTAAAATGGCATGTTTGAAATCGCAGTTGAGCCGCATTCATCTCGGTACCACATATTGTTATGTATGTACAGTGTTGTAACGTGTTGCTGAGTTGTCAAACGCGAGCTCCACAGTCTCCAACGGAAGTACTTAAATGGATCCCTGACAAAGTCGAATCAGCATTGTGTAAACTACGTCGCGGTATGGGACTGAAAGGTGAAATAACTCAACAGGTTGTGTCCATCTTTTGCTCCTACAACTTAAATCTCTGTCTCTCTCTTCCTGACCAGGACAGCTCTGTGCTTACTCATCGATAAGGACCAAACTGGATAAAAAGAAATCTCCTAAAGCCAAGTCACGGAGGCACAGTCAAGTATGATATGGACAGTCCTAATATTGGTGCAACATATAGCTTTGTAATAGATATAGGAATATCATTTTACAATTTTATAGTTGAAGAAGAGATAAACTTGAACCCCTGACAGTGTGAACTTTTACAAGTGGTGCTCTCCCATATTTTCTCAAACTTGGCTCCTGCCTGGTATTAACCCACAGCAACCCCTTAACAAATGGGACATCAGAACAATATGGGTATTGTGACCACCTACAAGTATAAATCTACCTTTGTTGTTTCGTGCCACCATTAGTAGGCTGGGGAGGGGAGAGAGAGAGAGAGAGAGAGAGAGAGAGAGAGAGAGAAAGCTGGGCAAAATATCAAAACATCAGTTGTTTCAAAGGAATTTAGAAGTTCTCTGCCAAAGCTCCTCTATTATGTCAAAGGAAGAACAACTGACCTCACCAGTGTACTTTGTTTTGTACAATATAATATAATCTAATATAATATAATGTATGTGTTATTTAATTTATGTTGTTTTATATATATATATATATATATATATATATATATATATATATGTGTGTGTGTGTGTGTGTGTGTGTGTGTGTGTGTATTACATCACAATTACTGAAACAAACAAGTCAACAGACACACATATTCTTTAGAGTCAGTACATTGTGTCAGATATATTTAGAGTTCTCGTTTTACACACTAACTGAATCAGAGATGCTTCTGTAGGCATGAGGATGAAGTCACATGCATACTGTTTAGGGTGCTCATTTTACAGAGCGACTTTACTTTTCTTCGGAGAAAACGAACAATGCTTGCTTTGCAAAGTATCTGGAATGGTACAGTGGTACGTGTACAGTGTACAAGGGAAATGGATGAAGGAGGCCAAGTTCACATACCCAGGTCAAGCTCAGAGTACAGATAATCATATCACACACTGCGTTTGTGCTTTGACCTGTCGTTACAAATGTGGCATTGTACTGGTTTAGTTAAACCGTTAGAATGATATAAACCTATGGTGACTTCATACTTTACCGTACGTTTAAGGTATAGACATTCCACAGAGCAGTCTTTTTGAGCAAATTCATAATCCATACATTGTTTGAAATATGTCGGTTTAGAATCTATTTATATATAGATATATTTTTATTATTTGAAATGTTAGAGTTTATGCAGTGTTTTATCAGTATTATATGAAACGAATGATAACTATCTTTAACTACTGATGGCATAACTGAATACTGTCAATTATTAATTGCATATAGGGCAGATCATGTGGGACTGAGTAAAAAACTGTGTATGGTGAAAAAATGTAAGAAATGATCAGTCACACAATGATTACACGGGACATGAAATCAAAGACATTAAAACAACTGGCAGAGAGAGGGAAAATGCTGGGGGGGGAAATCTAAATCAGGTTCAGATTAAAAAGAATATTTTCTACTTCCTCTCTGTGGCATTTGTTTGTGGATTTTCCAATTGTTTGAGATATCTGTTTGGACAAAAGTATTTTACTGGCATAAGCACACCTGTTTTTCCATTTTCACCTCCCTTTAGGCTTCTCTTCTGAGCTAAACGTTTCACGGTACGGAAGCTGAGTGGACATTGTGCAGTATATTGTTTTATTCACTAAGGTGAACGTTACCCTGCTGCAGTGCAGTCCACTGAGTCAGAAACACAGTCAGCTGGTTACAAAGCATCAGCAAAGGTAATTTAACACAGCCAACGGGCACTGATTTATGATCAGTCACCCTGTTCTGTGGCCACACCCTGCCCTGAGAAGGAACATTCATCCATCTACATCCTCTCTGTGTCTCTCTCTCTCTCTCTCTCTCTCTCTCTCTCTCTCTCTCTCTCTCTCTCTCTCTCTCACTCTCTCTCACTCTCTCTCTCTCGCTCTCTTTCTCTCTCTCTCTCGCTCTCTTTCTCTCTCACTCTCTCTCTTTCCCTCTTTCTCTCTCACTCTCTCACTTTCTCTCGCTCTCACTCTCTCACTTTCTCTCTATCTCTCTCTCTCTCTCTCTCTCTCTCTCTCTCTTTCTCTCTCACTCTCTCTCTCGCTCTCTTTCTCTCTCTCTCTCTCTCGCTCTCTTTCTCTCTCACTCTCTCTCTTTCTCTCTTTCTCTCTCACTCTCTCACTTTCTCTCGCTCTCTCTCTCTCTCTTTCTCTTTCACTCTCTCACTTTCTGTCTCTCTCTCTCTCTCTCTCTCTCTCTCTCTCTCTCTCTTTGTGCTCTCTTTGTGCTGCCTTTGTATGAAGGTGAGGTACATGAGGGCCTTAAAGGAGGTAAGAGAGCACCATAGGGCCATAGCGACATATAAGCACATGTCTCACTTTGACCCAGGCGTGGGGGTGGGTTGCCCTTTCTGTTCTAGGACAGAAACTGTACAACATGTGTTTACAGAATATTCACGGTTTTTGGACTCCTACACAGACTCTGTATGAAACTGGGTTTAACATTCACATTCGGACTCTTTATACTGGGGCCGCGGTACACTTCTGTACAGTGGTTTAAGTGGTGTCTGGTGAATTTTATCTTTGGTCAGGCTAAACTGGCTTTTTGGCGCACAAGAAGAAATAGTATAAAGGGGGAGGGCCTCACAGACCCAGTTACAATGTTTACATGTTTGGTTTCAGCTCGCCTTAGAGTGGAATTTGAATATTTTAAACGTATTAATGATTTGAGGACTTTTCTGAATGTATGGTGTGTTGAAAATGTGTTGTGCTCTGTTGTTAACGGAGTGCTTTATATCTCCTTATGAAGAATGGAATGTGCATCTTGTGCATACATTTTGAGGTGACGGGTGGAGTGGGGATTTTTCTGTAGGGGGAGGGGGGGGGGGGGGGGGGGGGGGGGGGTTGTATCACATAATATGGACAGAATCAAGATGGATTTATTGATGTATTAAAGGCAATGTAAAATCTCAAAATCTCTCTCTCGCTCACTCTCTCTTTCTCTCTGTCTCTCTCTCTCTCTCTCTCTTTCTCTCTATCTCAACATGTCTTTCTCCCCTTATTGACCTACGTGTTCAGGTCTTTAGCTTTTAAAGTGTGTCGAAATCGAGTGCCTCGGGCTGTCAGTGTACAGCGATGTCTGGGCGTGTTCTCATTAAGGCAAAACATCTGATCTCTTCTGTCTTCACCCACTCTTCCTCTCCCTTCCCCCCATTCATCCATTCATCCATCCATCCATCCATTCCTCCCTCTTTTCCCGAACCCCAGCACTCAGTATTCACACCCATCTCTGTGTCAATGTGAAACGTTGCCCAAAGCCCTGAATCGGTAAACACCCCACCCACCGACACGCACCTCAGTCCTGTCAGTGATGAAGCCAAATAAAACAATGTGTTTATGACACTAATTTTGTCTTCTACCATTTTTTGCATACAGCTGGACGTTTGGGTAAGGTCGCATTTGAAGTATCTTACAGTGGTAAGAACCTATTTTGTTGAATCTCTTGACTCAGAAGTTGTGCATAATATAAATATATATTTTTTTAAAAAAAGACATTTTCTAATTGTTATGAAGGGTTTCAAACCTTAAGTTCCACAGAATTAAAAAAAAAAATCCACAGACAAGCTAGTTTTTTAGAGTCTCATAAAACAGGCTGTGAATGTTTTAAACAGACAGGGGCTGTTTAAATTCACCGAGGTGTCTCTCTCTGAAAAGTGAACTGGATCAGAGGTATGTCAGAGTTTTCTCGTCCTGACATGCCCACTGAAATAGAAAGAAAAAGAACACTTCACTTCTCACCCCAGCGATGTCTGAGAAGAACCAGCAGTGTTTATGCCGCATCCATACATTTATGAACACGCGTGAGAATGACCTTATCACGATCTAGGACGGTTTAGGACTTAGCGGAGATATTTTCCAAAAGGGATTCCACCTGTCCACGTCTATTAAATGTACTTCCCGAGTAACATACTGCTTGCCTTGTTACCTGAGCAGTTGATCAGTTATATGGGGCTTACTTAGCACTACTTGGAAGGTTTCAAAACACACTGTATGTTTTGTTGTTGTTGTTATTGTTGTTGTGGTTTTTTTATTATTATTATTATTATTTTTTTCATTTTTTTTTTTTACCAGGACTTGGTCCATGGACTTGTTGCAGCTTGGAGGTTTTTCTGGGTGTGACTGAGAAAATGTTTCAACATCAATTCTTCAGAAATTGACAAATCACTTTCCTGTTGCCTGTAAAGAGATGAAATCTTTTTTTTTTTCATTTTTAATCTATAAATGAATCAATAAAATGATAGAGGAAGATAGACTACTTAAATTTCTTCAGGTTGTAAATCGTGTTCTTTCCCCATCACTGATGGAACAGTGAAAGTGTGACTGGTTTTCGGGGACGTCTTGAGAATACTGATTGGATCCGTGTGCCAGTGTTTAACCTCTATGACTAAAACATGAAGGCAGTATTGACGGCCCACTTATCCATAGGGAAAACTGGACCAATTGCATGTACTAACTAAAGTCTGTCATGAGCTACATCATGAAAGGCTTACCATAAATTGAGTTCAGTTTTATTTGCATCACACATTTTCAAATGGATAATGTTCCTGAGCAGATTTACGGAGTAAGAGAACTCAGAGCGCATGAGGAAAAATGAAGTAAACATTTATAATAAAAATAAATAACTCAGTTAGCCAACTGATTACCACATTAATGTAATGCAAACGCCAGTTCACTTTCTTCCTTTTCTGAAATGAACTGTATTGTAGAGACAGTTTCAAATTACTGACAGAATCGTTGATTTCATGTTTGTTCTATGAACAAAGACAAATGTGACTGAATGTGATTAGTATACATATTAGCTTGGTGTAAGGTATATTAGAGTATACTGAGAAACATGTCTTCTCCCTGAGGCTGCAGCACTGAGAGCAGGTGTGGACAGGCCTCTCTCCTCCTCCCCCCTATTGATTATTGACTGGAGATTGATGTCTTTCTCTCAACAAGCCCAGATACCCTGGAGTGTCTAGAGAGACTACTCTCTCTCTCTCTCTGTCTCTGTCTCTCTCTCTCTCTTTCTCTCGCTCTCTCAGGTTGAGGTTGCTATGACGCTATGTGTCATTTAATCTGAGAACAAAAGTCCAGCTGTTCCTCTGATTCATATCGTTCTCCAATTACTGAAGGAGAATGTGTGTGTGCGTGTGCGTGTGTGCGCGCGCGTGTGTCTGTGTACGCGTGTTACACGTTAAGGAGAGTACCTCCACAATTATCTGTCTGTACAGTACAGAGCATGTGATTCAATTTAAAGTTTTAAAACTAATGAAATCTACACATTACAAGTGACATACCTCTTCAGATGACACACAGATAAAATACCAGCCCTGGTTCTTCAAACGATTCCTTCACTGTGGAGAGCTTTTTATGTGTTACAGGTTCTATGTTTCACAGATTTTCTCTCTGGTACAAGAGGAGAACCAACAGCTGTTGATACCACCCCTTGTACACACACACACACACACACACACACACACACACACACGCACACACACAAATTAACTACAAGTTCCATAGATAATAGCATTTCCTACACTTTATATCCATATATTTTCTACCATCGAGCACACTGACTGATTTATGTGTTCTGAATATTTGCCTAAGCCTTCACTGGACTGAGGCCAGGCTACCTTAACTACCTCACTCACACATCTGGACCGCATTCTTCATTCTCTCCATATCTCTCCTCTGCTCTCCTTTTCTCTTCTTTCATCCCTCTTTTCTACCTCTTTATATAACCGAGTCAGAAATAAAAAAAAATCGATAACGGTGTCACATCGGCTACAGCAAGTGTTGAACCGTAAAGAAAGGACCAGAACAATCTTTAGACATATTCTGATACATTCCATGACTGGTTAATGATTGTGGTGCAAGTGACTCTGATAACAGACATTGAATAGTTCCTACTGATGTTAGCCTAGGAGTTGGTGTGGATCCCTTTAAAATGTTTACAGCAGGGTTGAACCTATGATGCAGTATATTTGAAAGCCTTATAAAAGCCTTATAAATCACCAAAGTCAGGTATTATAGATGCAAAATATATTCATTGTGTAGTATAGTTCCTACATATATGTTGGTATAGCTAAACTTTATACATTATACTTCCTTAAAATATGAAGTCAAATGGACTGTGACTGGTATTTCAGGCAAACAAAGTTCATTTCAACGTGGTATTTGAGCCATTTTACAAATATACGTGTATTACGCCAATTGACATGTACAAGCTTATTTTGTAGTTGGAAGGAAAATGGAGAAGTGTAAAGAAAGAAAAGTGGATTAATTGTATTAGGCCTGTCCTCTTCACAATCAGTGTGAGTGTGTTCTCAGAGCGGGACAAGACAGACAGAGTCACTGCCCTCTTCCTCAGTCATTCGTCTGAGATCCTGTCAGTCATTATCTGCCCGGCTGTTATGAATCACTGCCAAAGGTTAAAAACAAACAAAAAAAAACCCTCCACATTTTTAAGGGGGTTGGTTTGATTTTTTTAAAACAAGTAAGTTAAGACAATGTTCTGTCCATTGTCAGTGCCGGTCAGCGTGTAAATTTGACCACACATGCTTTTACACACACACACACACACACACACACACACACAGATGCACAACAAAAAGAAGAAGAAGACATAAGGGGCCATGGTAACAGGAGATGGTTCTGTTAAAAATTTCACCCCCAACGCATTCCTGACTAGTCGATCACAGGCAAGAGTGGTGTGTGTGTGTGTGTGTGTGTGTGTGTGTGTGTGTGTGTGTGTGTGAATAGGCTGGTTGAGTCCTTTGTCTCCAGACAGTATTCTATCCTGGGCAGACCAAAGGAGCCAACACAAAACATTCTGGGACATGGGCCCTTTGTTTCTGGTGCCAGCCCTTGACTTCCAGCCTGTGCCTCTCTGAATCTGAACTACACCCAGCAGCTACATTAATGCTGATCTAGGATCAAATCTTTTCCATCCTAATCTTCATCATTACTGTTACGACATTAAAGGTACAACCGACCTCAAGTCAGCTTCACAAACTGCTGTCTATCTTGATCATTTGAAACAAATCAATGTTCAGTTGACAGCACTAAGCTTAAAATGAAATGGAATTAAATAAGTATCTTCAATATCATTCAGATGTTTAATTGAAACTTTGAGCACTAGTAAATGAACACTGTAGAATACGTGCGCTAACAAAGAAACAAAAAAAGGTTATAAAAAAAAAAAAGGTATCACATCCATAGAAAAATATAGGCATAGACTTTGTTAAAAGAGTGACGTCAAATGAAGAATGATGTTAAAAGAGTGAACCTCTTCAGATCTGGTGAAGCATTGACTCACTGAAGTAGAATTAAACATAACAGGACAAGTGGAAAGTGTGGTCTGGCCCAAAGAGGAAGATGGTCAGTAGGAAAAAAAAAAGACCGAACGTAACACTGAATAGAACTCAAATGATGAATTATATCCTGTTCTTTGTTCTACTATCCGAACACACAGCGAGCGTGTGTGTGTGTGTGTGAGTGTGTGTGTGTGTGTGTGTGTGTGTGTGTGTGTGTGTGTGTGTGTGTGTTTTATAGTCCTTGCCCATGGCACAGGGTGTACTAGATGAGTCACATATTATTCTTTACATAACCATTTAACATGGAAGGCATTTAAATGTGTATGCATGTGTGCCTGCGTGCGTATGCATAGGTTTGTGTTTGCGTGTGTGTGTGTGTGTGTGTGTGTGTGTGTGTGTGTGTGTGTATACGGTGTTTGGAACCCAGTGAGGCTCGGTCGTGTGACCTTCAACCTTGGTGTGGTTGTTCTCAGATATTTGCCTCCTGCTCCGACGCAGTTTGGTTGAAGCTCAAGACTTCCTTCCACTTGTTATTGTCTGTGGCGACTGGCCATTTCGCTATTGTCGTTAAAAATAAATTCTCCTCGGAAAAAGTCTAGTTTTGATACCGAGCTGGGGAAACACGTTTGGACACACCAGCAGAAAAAGGTTTATAAACGAACGTGAACCTTCACCTGGGGCCTCTGTCTATGGCATATATGTGTTTCCCAGTTTTCCCATCATGCATCCAATAAATAAATTCTGTGATAAAAAAAGGCTTCAGTCAACTTTAAAATGAATTGGCAAAGTGCAGTCGTTCATTTCAGAACAGTCTACACCCTTCATATATTAAAATGTGTGAAGACAAGTTTCAGAAAACACTTACAACACCCATTTTTAAAGGATAATTTTTGAATCTCTGTTACTCTCCAAAGATAGCACATAAATATGTGCGAGACATTTAGCTAATTAACAAATGTGTTTTGATATGTCATAAACCAAGATGGTTATCCAATAAAAATAATAAAATTCCAAACTAAACTGAATGCTAGGAATGTAGTTTAGGGCTTAAGGTGGAGTTTTGTGGTTTTGTGTGGGTGACTGTATTTGAACCTGACACCTTAGTCTGTTCGTCTGACACTGGGTTTTGTTCCCCATAATGATTTCACATTTGTCACACAGAGAGAGAGAGAGAGAGAGAGAGAGAGAGAGAGAGAGAGAGAGAGAGAGAGAGAGAGAGAGAGAGAGAGAGAGAGAGAGAGAGTGTGTGTGTGTGTGTGTGTGTGTGTGTGTGTGTGTTCAATCTCCTTGTTTCCCTCTGTTATCTACTGGGAAAAGGAAAACAGAGCCGACATGAATCTCAAAGTACAATGCCAACAAACCAGTTTTCCGTGCAGTTGTAGAAAGCAAAGTTAAACACACAAACACACAGAAGTAGACCAAAAGACCCGAGGGCATTAAATTTACCCACAGTTTGTTTTCTTGACAAAGGTGTTAAACTCTGCTTGGACACGTGAAGGCAAATCTACTCTGAAGTGGTGAGTCTTGTTCAGCCTCTCTGCACAACAGTAAACTTACTGAGGTACAGTGTAAGCTTTGCTTGGTCAGGACATGACACCCACTTCACTCTGGTTCTCTTTTTTGGTGTTAAATTTAATTCTTAATCAGACAAGAGAGCTAAAAAAAAAAAAAAAAAAGTCTTTATTGTTCTGCAGGCATGCAGAACAATAAAGTTATAAAAGGCAGATAAAGAGGTCTCTTATTCAAATGGGCACGGAGGAGAGAGAGTGAGACAGATGGAACGATAGAGAAAGGAACAGAACAACACATAGAGGGAGAGAGATAAAGAAAGAAAGAGAGAGGGAGAGACTCAAATCATGTGAACTCACTCAAAGAGAGGACATCCTATACTCCACAGAGGCCTTTACTTTGATAACTGACCTGATTTGACTTCGTTACGTGTAATAAATAGGGATTTTTAAAGGACCCACAGTGGAGTGACGTTTAAGCGTGTGTGAGTGCAGCAAGCATTCAGTACACACTGTTTTAAACAAACTCTTGGGTGAGGTGGGGGTGGGAGGGGTTTCTGAGATTCTGTAACCTGCCCCCCCCCCCACCCCCAACTACCACCCTTAATGTTTTGTTTTGTTTCTCACACCTGTGGTTAATCACACATTTTATTTTCCCATGAGTTATAAATCAGTCAAAATCTGCTTCTGTATTCATTTAACAGCACAGAAAAGCGTTGTTTGTGCCAAACACACTGATCGTAAACAAAGCGAGCCCACCGCACATATTCCGCGTTGACTGTGTTACCACACTTACCGCAAATGTTGGATACAGTCCACCGTGGAAAATAGCAAAACTGTATTGAAATGATTGGCTTACAGTAATGGAGGGAGAGATTCATCTGAAGTATAGCAGACAGGGTCTTGTCAGACACGCCCCCTCACCCTTCTCATTCTCTCTGTCAGGTAGAGAGCATTTACAGTGTATCCACACCAGGGACAGCGCAACAATAACTGCTACAATAACTGTACGTGACCCCCACGTGACGTTCTTGAACTCTACAGCACTGACTAACCCAGACTTTTGGCCGCCATTAAATGCGATTTGGGGGGGTGGGGGTGGGGGTGGGGGTGGGAGTGGGTTTAGTGGCAGATGTTCACCTAAGGGAAAAGGTTTGAGCTGACACGCAAGTCTTTCCCTTCAACTGTCTGCCACGGTCTGCACAGATAACTGAAAAAAAAATAAAAAATTCTCCAACAGCAAATGAAGGATAGAAAGTAGTTGCTGCATGTAGCTGCATAAGGACATTAGAAGAGGATGTTTTGCTTAAAGAATGGCTGACAGAAGAGTAGTCTGGTCTTGCCTCTGCAGGTATAACATGCACCTCTTGAAATGACAGCCTTCAAACCAGCAAGTAACAGCTCGTGAATTAAGCCCCCCAATAGAAATCATCAACTCTTACCGGCTCTGTTAACAGTGAGGCAATATTTTATTTATTATTTAAATAAGATTTCAAATAATACTGTGTATTACCTATTCATTTTTAGTGTGACAGTCATAGTGTAATTATCTATTTTATATCATTTAGAAACTGTTATCAAGGTTTTTTAAATCTTATGTAATATTACGCAAACCAATGCAATATTAGCTGTTTGAGCTACATGAAAGACAATGTCAAACTCACCTACCATATCCCTCCTATAATGTCTGACAAAGCCCCTGTAAAACCTTGAAGAGACATTGAGGATGTAAGTCTGGTTCACAGGTAATGAGTTTAAGCTACAACAATGCACTCCATAAAACAGCTTTAACACACTGTTAACACTAATGAGCCATAGAGAGAAGTACGACAGAAACCTAGAGGACATTGTGGTGCTATGTCTTTGGGAACCAGGACAACGTTTGTAGTCTATATGAAGGTGTAATGTATGGCTCGTACCACTGGCTAACAGCGAATTCTATAGATGACATTCTGTGATACGGTGTTAAACGAAGGGAGTAAATGATTCACCTCCAGAACCACAATCATCAACAGATACACAAACTGACTTTAAACCGTGTGTTAGAATGGCATGTGCTCGTGCCACGCCCGAGCTTGAAATTTTTACAAATGACTTGTCTGGAGCGAGTGATGGATAGAAGGATTGAGAAGGGAAAAGAAAGGATGTTCCAGACCGACAGATCGCAGGCGGGAACATAAATCCCATCATGCATGTCTGATCTGTTGACGTCGGCTGGATACACCTTTCATAAGGTGAGTGAACCCCCCCCCCCCCCACACACACACACACACACACCCCTCCCCGCTGGGCTGGGATACAGATGGGATCCTGGGTATTTTATGTACTCTGCTGCGTTTCTACGGCAACCGAAGTTCCAACACGCAGATTCAGAGGATCCTGAGTAGACTCGGGTGTGTCTCGCGACCTGTGAAGTTAAGGTAAGAGCTTAGCCAATCAGCAGCCACGCCTACCCTAAGGCTACCATCGCAAAAAAAAACACAGCCAGGTTGAGGGAAGTCTCTGTTGTGTAAAACAGTTACTTGCTGGAACAGGCCTGTTTGGAATGCTGAAGTAACCATGGCAACCTGGAATGCCACAGTTATAATAAGAACAACCAACGGGTCGCCAACAAACATCATGAATATTCAGTATCACCTCTAGATACATATTCTATATCAGTTAATAATTCAGTGATATGGAAATGATGTAATGTAGGTACTGTCACACAGCCCGTATCAACTACAGCAAACGTGATACTTTATGAACATGTTAAATATTTTCCATATCTCTTTCCATTTTCAGTCATCAGGTGAATAAGAATTTACAAAAAAAACAAAAAACACACAGAGACCACATCTAAAGCATGCTCACTCATGATATATAACTTAATTTCTTTTGTTTTATGCAAAAAAAACCCAACTTGTTAAAATATGAGAAAAGCACGTTATTTTATATCCCACACCTCCCGGCAGCAAATATAAACCGAGTGCTCTGCCAATGTATTGAATTATAATGGAATCTGATGTATTAGCTAAAAATCGAATGAAGCAGTTCACTTCAGTGAGGTCACCTGTCATGTTCTCTCTTTTAGTGTTTATAAGAACTTAATCTTGTTTCCTGTGCATAACGGTACATCCTGTCTTACTTTTCTGTATCAACTCAACGCGTCGATTATTCAGTTATCTAACGCTTATCTCCGTTTTTTTTTTTTTACGGCTTCGCGTCCTGCACCCCTCTTCCATCCTCTAACACGGCGACCAAAAAAAAAGGTAAACGGCACCAGTTTCTTTGCCAGGCGGTGGGAGGTTGGTTTCTGCGTTCTTCTGTGAAATACCTGCACCCGTTCGCAGGAGTAGCCTTACAGTACATACACTGTCGAATTAGTTCACCTCAAAAACGAGGACAGAGCAAACATACCGCGTAATCTGTCTTCTTTTTTTTTTATATCCTTTTTCCCGCATTCTTTGTGGGGGGGTTTCTTTTTTCCTTTTTTTTTTTTGGATTACAAATGTGTAGGACGACATGCCAAATAGCTCAGGATTGCAATATTCACTGCTTTTGCCAGACTACAATTTAGAAGGAGCCATTGGACCTCCATTTGAACACAAATGTAATTACAAAAGCGCACTGGCAGGAGAGAGGCTTTTACAATTTGTGTAAGTGCCAGTGTGACTAAATGTGTGGTGCATGGAATTTACTACACTAAAAGTATTGGGGTAAAAAAAAAAAAGCTGAAATTGAAGGAGTGTGAACTGGGAAGTCATCTCAGGTCTTCCACTGTGGCTTCAGTGAAGGGTAATGAAATGGTCTAACAGTAGGTGACACGTCAATGTGGCTCATTTCTCACAGTTATGTGTGTAGACCACTCATTACTCTGAGAAATTACATCCTACTGCCATTTGGCACTTTTCCAATCTCTCTCTCTCTCTCTCTCTCTCTCTCTCTCTAATGTTCTTTTGGTGTTTATGGTGTCCTCAAGACTCCAGTCAGACGAGACAGGGACCAACAGACAGCGAAATTCATTAAGTCCAAAAAGCTATTAGCCTGTCTTGTGAACTTGTGAACTCTCCTGACATAAGGCTTGTGTCAATCATTTTCTGACAGCTTTCATATCTGATGTGAGAACGACACGGTAAGTCCTATGTGAACAAACAACTAACACTACAACCCCAGTCATCTGAAAAGATCAACAATTACGAGAGAATATTTCAATACCACCCTGACCCCCCCCCCCTTCTCTCATTGGTTGAGAGTGATGAGCTCATTTTATCAGCACCCAATAAGACTCATCAATCAGTTAATGAAGTTAAAAAAACATATTTGTCACTCATTTCCTCACAGCACTGCAGCACCGATACTGTTATGAAGGTAAAATATCTTCTTGTGTTTACTTGCAGTCTGGAGAAAGTTATGAAACTAAGCAGTAACTCGGCTATCTGTTCTGGGTCATGCAGTCATACATTGCTGGAGCATCTTTGCAGCAGATTTCAGTAAATCTGTTTCCCATTACCATACCTTAACATGCCAGTCTGTGTTGTAATAATGCACACTGAAGGAGCCTATGCCTCTGATGTTATCCACAGCTTAACATGTGAATGCCCCACCCATTCTGTGATGAACACTACAAGATACGCTGTCCCTCTATGAGGAACTTAATGCATATGTTGATTAAGTGTAAATGTCATGTTAATCTAGAGAAGACTAATATAGATACAGATATTCTCTCTCTCTCTCTCTCTCTCTCTCTCTCACTGGCACGGATGCCTGTGTCTGGCAATATGCATATGGTTACTCTACACCCTGTGCTCCCCCGCCCAGTTCAGCAGGGATCATGTGATGACGACAGCAATGAGGATAAAGTATGTCTTGTGATGAAGAAGGACCTAAAGACATTAAACAGATATTCTCATTAACACTCGTCAGGATAACTAAAAACAGAAAATTCTGGTCTTCTGCAATGAGAGCAGTGTGTCTGCGTGTGTGTGTGTGAGTGTGTGTGTGTTTCACTTCAGTTGGGTACAACTTCTGTAATGTCATAAATTTAGATATTAAATGCGCCAAAAAGTCAGTTGCAAACATCCAATCATTGTGAAACACATTCAGAAAACAGCATTCTCAAAGTGCAGAGACTGCAATGATCACATCAGATTAATATTAGTCTGACAACTTTCATTTACTAAATAAGTCCAACGTGTGCCTTAGAGCGATGGAATTTGCCACTTAATCCCAACCAACGCCGACATCCCCCCACTATTTATGATAGTGCTGTTTACAACTTACGTCTGATGTTTAGCAGAAAAGACAAACACACTCAGTCCCTGTTCGTGCATTTCTGAGAGAAGTCAATAGGTTTTGTACAAGGTGAACTGAGGAAGAACTCCATTTTTTTCCACTGATGTGTTGGCCTGTCAAAACAGGCTCTTACAGACTTTTTTTTTCTTTTTACCACTCCCCAGTGGCCCAACACACACACACACACACACACACAGTCAACTGCCCCACCCTGTATACCCATCCGCCCACTCATACACACACACACACACACACACTCACACACACAAACACTTTGCTACACCCATCCCACCCGAAGGCTTTTCGTCACAAACACACATGTTGTTCTCTGCATGCACTGACAGTGCATGTGCATATCTGTTCCTTTAGTAATGCAGTAACGTACTGTGGGGAGAGACTTCACTGAACTGAAATTTTACTCTAAATCCGAGCATGGTGAATCTTTAAATTGTATCTGGAAGCGACACAATGACACCGGCATAAAATGAGAGAAAGAACAAAATGTAAAGGGAGAGAGAGAGAGAGAGAGATAGAGAGAGAGAAAGAAAGAGAGAGGGGGAGAGAGAATGGAAGAATGCAAGCACAATAGGTTAATATTTCTTTGAACTCCTGGACGGCTCAAGAGAAGATATTACACCCTCTGGCAAACAGTATGCTTACGGAGCCTGTGTCATTCCATTAGACAAAAGGTCGTCCATAAATCAGAAATCAGGAACAGAAGCGAAAACTAACGACCGACCTTACAAACACGAAATAGGATCTTATTAAGATAGGAGACATGTAGTGTCACTGTTGTCTTATCTGTCGTTATCCTGAAAAGCCTGACATTTCATTCTAATTCAGGAAATTACACACCCACAGGAAAAGCATTTTTGTACAGTATGATACAGTTTGAGAGGGCTCAATAAATGATTCACTTCCTTGTAAAGCAAATTTGATCTGAGCATGCACACAACATATCCCAGGCATGTCTGCTCTAGAGCAAGATCCAACAAAGCTCATTGCATACCAGGGACTGCTCACTCTGAAATCATTTTAAAATTACCAGAAAGATTTGGATTTTTTTTTCCCCCACCTGTTTTTGTTTGCTTGCCTAATCTAAGAATAAAGAAACAGCTGTCAGTTAAAGTAATAAGAAAACTACTCCTTACTACTGTGCAGCAAATTTTTAGAGTTTTAAAGTCAGAGGCAAGAAAAAAAAACCATCTGATGATGGAATTGGATGATAAATAAGAATTCAAGGAATGTTTTGTTTGTTTGTTTGTGTCTCTGTCTGCTAGACATCAGTCCGTAGATTGCTTCTGTTGGCAGGCATGAGCTTTTTTTTTACTGTGCGTTGGCATCAAGGTTGATCAAAGCCATGTGTATTCTTGGTTTTAAAAAAAAGTATGTACTACCTTTGAACTATTTGAGGAATTCACACAATAATATGCACTTTACTTGGCTGTACCTCCATAGTTGGAAAGCTTCATTTGACTTACAGCTGCTGTGTTAAGGGTTTTCTACTAGATAGTTCAGGAATTCTGAGAAAGTGTATCTGGATCCACAATAAAAGTGATCACACAAGAAAGAAACCTTTGTGTTAAATGAGTTACAAAGAGGAAATTCTTCACTTCTCTCTGCGTTCCTAAACTGTTTGTTAAAGGCTGATGTTGCCTAGGTAAGCATTTGTGACTGTCTCATCACGGGCAATTTCCAAGCCCAGCCATGTCCCAAACCGTAACCATGACAACAAGGGTACATTCTGAGGCACTGATCGTGTTGTACCGTGTACTTCAGTGCGGAAGGGCGTGGTACATGGTCTTCTGTGGTCTAAACGTCATATTCGAGGAGCTCAAGAAAAAAAAGTGTGGCTTGCGCCATCTAGTGGTTGTAGGCCCTCAGGCAACAAATACAGTTTCCAAATTGAAAAGTACGAACTCCTCTGACTGACTGTGGCGCATGCCTTCACACGTCTTTTTTTCACTCTGACTTTTTGAGGTTCTCTTGATATTCCAGCAGCAACAGTGACAATATTGATGAATATCTGTCATTTTAATCACTCTTTGCAATGAAAAAATTAGCACATCGGTGCACTGGTATTAGATGTACAGTGTTTCCATCAACTTTCCAACACTTGAACCACAGTAAGGTCTCGAGCAATGAGACTACTGCTTCTGGAAAATTCCATTTGAACTGCAGAAATCAAATGAACAACTACCCAGATTTTAGCCGAAACTAGACTTGGAAGGGGGAAAAATTCAAAAGTCATCGAATGTTAAGCACATTAAGCGCAAGAGAGACTTGGCATTACCATGAGATGGCGCTAAAACCATATTCAGCGACGACGACAAAAAAAAAAACATTTTTTAGGAAATACAGCGACCTCTACGGAAGTAATAATGAGGCAACAAGATTACGGACTGTGATAAAATCATCTCTCTGACATACTTGAGGCACTACAGTAGAGATAGCCCACTTCGAGTGGTGTACAGTAATTATACACCATTATTCAGTTGCTGAGATCGTCACCGTAACAATTACCGTCCAGGCTTCAAATCCAAAACCACCAGGAGCCCAAACGCTGCACTTGGCAATTGCTGACGGTTAATATGTAGGGCAAAGTCCACACACCCTTACGATGGTGACCTGTTCTTTGTGGTGTTACAGCCTCTTTAACAATGAGAAATGTAGTGTTATTCTGTGGGTATAACGTTGGGGGATTTAGGAATTCAAACATGAAAACGTCAGGACAGTGCTTTGTTTAACACTTTCAGTCTCACGCATACACTCGCATTGCTTACCTTGAATGGATCACATAGAAGTCTACTGTACCCTGCAGAGATATACTGTAGGTCTGTCTCTGCTGTCAAAGCACAAGCTCTTGAGATAATTGACACTTGTTCAACCTGATGTGGACTTCTGTGAATGCGAGAGAAGAGTGGCGCGATGGAGCATCAAGTGGGTATTCGTCAAGTCTCTTCCCCAGTATTTAACGAAGAGTAATTGCTGTTTTGCTTACCTGTGAGTCTAGTGAGTCTGGCGCCATCTGTGATTAGTCGGTGTTGTCTGGAATGTGTCGTCTACTCTGGCCTTTCTGTGAGCCGACACTAGCGTAAAGGTAAGTAACGCCACTGATGGGCAGGTGCGTCAATGCCATAAGTAAAGCATAGGCTATATAATGATTAAAATATGGTGTCATTTTACTGGGTAATATAGCTTCAGATGCAATACTGAATATCATAAGAGCCGAGGAAATATCTGCCTATTATATTTACTACGTGCCAAATAACCAGTTTTGGTATCTTACTATGGAAGGTTTTTTCGTCAAAAGCTTGTAACAAATACATGGAATATACCCTACATGTAAAAAGTGAAAGTGGAAATCAGTGGTTTATATTTGTGTTATTTCACATCTGATATTTATTTCAGATCTGAGCCCTTTCTCACTGTATTACATGAGCCATCAATCTCCAAGTTCCAAATCGTACATAGAAATAAATATTTTCCTTGTCTAAAGTAAACAATAAAATTGCAATAAACGTACATACACAAATAGCTCATTTACCGTCACGGAAAACAAAATTGCCTAAACTGAGTATTCGCCTAAGTATTCGCCTTTGTGCGTGTCCTGCAGATGTTCTACGATGCATATTGTATTCTTTGGTTTCCCATTGGTTCTCATTCCCACATGACACCAAGTATATGGCCCGCCTGCCCGCGCTTCAGTCAGAAACGTCAGAAACGGCTTTTGAGCGCAAAGCGTCCGTCAAGGATGGGACTTTAACTTCTCATAGAACCCAACTAAACTACCTCTGCGGATTCTTTAACTTCGAAACAAGTTGTTTGCGAGTTTAGTCCAAAGACTTTGTGTTTTGTTCGATTTTTTTACGGGCAAATAAACGAAGAGGATAAACGGACTGTGTCCCTTTGCCAATTTTTCATCTCACGATGACCGCTGTTCTGGACAGCTTCGCTTCAGATATGCATTCCAACCACATTACCTCCAGTACCTTCAACACGGTGCACAAATCGCAGGATTCGCCCACGTTACCGGTGTCTACCGTCACTGACAGCAGCTTTTATAGCAGTCCACAATCCGCTCATTGCGCAGGGGCTGCTTTTGCGCCACTGGCACCTTATTCGTACCATCCCAGCAGTGTGAATAACGTACACTACAGTCCCAAATCTTATGATATTGGCTTCGGCTCCACTTATAGCGCTTATGGATCATATGGTACTAGCTCTTCTCCCACACCTACAGAACCAGGTAAGACGCTCCTACGCGTTTCTCAGACTGATAACACGGCTCAATATAATATTAATTTTATCAACATAATATGAATAAAATGCAATCTAACTAGATTCGACTTCGTTCTCGTAGAGAAAGAGGAGAGTGAACCAGAAGTCCGCATGGTGAATGGAAAACCAAAGAAGGTCCGAAAACCACGAACCATCTACTCTAGTTTCCAGTTGGCAGCACTCCAACGCAGATTTCAGAAGACCCAGTACCTCGCGCTCCCTGAGCGCGCAGAGCTCGCAGCTTCGTTGGGCCTCACGCAAACCCAGGTTAGACCAAGATTATTTCTGTTGCCCAAACCTACGATGTTATTTTTAGTTTGATAATCGTAACACCGTGAATTCCGAATATCCTTATATTATTTTCATGTTGGTCAGTTATTTATCCTCCATATGTAACATGGATTTCATTTTGATTATCATCAAAAATTATGATTTGGTGTAATTTTATTCATTTTTGTTTGCTTTGTTCGCTTGCCCATAGGTTAAGATTTGGTTTCAGAACAGACGTTCAAAATTCAAGAAGTTATGGAAAAACGGAGAGATCCCACCTGATCAGCACGTTACGTCCGGTGACTCGCCACCTTGCAGCCCCCCTCCACCCCAAACTGGCTGGGACTTTTCCCAGAACCAATCACAGAACGAAGGAGACAATAGCATGGAACAGGCCAGTGGACCTCCTAATACCACGGCCCCATCTTTCTTGACTAACTATTCCTGGTACACATCTGCGAACACCGCTACGCACCTACAGCCCGGTACCTTGATACAACCCCACCATAACCCCACAATGAGCTCAGGGGCAATATTCTAACACTGGACTAAAAGAATGACAGCATTTGTAACGGAAGGTTGACATAATCCACCTGATGGAACTGTGATGACATCACACATAGAGGACATTCATCACAGGGAAACAAACTTCGTGACTGTGGGGTCATTCTGTAGACTTTTTGCTCCAGGTGTTTATTGTGGCATTGATTTGCGCCCGTTCAAACACATCAGCGCGCATTAAATTATTTTTATATATTTATTTATTTGTTTTCATTCTGAGAGTCATCTGGTAACAACAGATTATTTTTATTAACACGCAAAAAACGGGTAGCTTTTTAAACGTGCATTGTTAACAATATTTCAGTGTACTCAGAAGAAATTACTCTTTGAATGCTGTCACAATAATCTGGGGACCGTGCCTTTTAAGGTGGACTTGATTTTTTGTTTTGCAGTCAACCTGTATTTTGTTTGTAGTTTACGGTGACTGCTTAAATAGCACAATCCACTCAAGTATTTAGAGCAAGTCGTAATATTCTAATTTATTCGAACATAAAACTACACCTGGGTGCACAAAGTATAAGATTTCCATGCAACTTGCTTTCAAGCATTGCTTTCGCACTGCAAATGTTGAACCTGGCTGCATTTTTGTGTCATGCGAAAGAAAGTGTTTTTTTGGTTGTTTAATACGTTTGCTGCATAGATTAAGACAACAGAATGTCATTTTTGACAAAAACAGATCTGCAGTGTTATGTGACAAAGTAGTGCAGGTCATATGTCACTGGTAAAAAGGTCGCTCTACAAATTAAAATCTTCAAATAAAACCAGTTTCCTCTCATCACTGACAGTAGGGAATAATGCTTTTGACGAGTTGCAGTTTAAGATCTTGCAGGAAAAAAAGGGCAATGGCGAATGGTCAGTTTCGGAACCCTAATCCATATGGTTGGCGCTTCGCCATGTATATGTGGTTCAGGGGTGGCGTTTCCCGGATTATTCGGTATGGGGATTCCGAATCACTATAAAATGTTGTAGGCTTCGAGCTGAATGAAGGGCCTGCGCCTCGAGGAAGCCAGGCATGCAGACTCGCCTTGGCATGCGCAAGAGAGGACGCGAGGGCGTTCCGTGTGCGGCTACGACTCTTCCCACTCCAGACTCACTGGAGTCAGCGCGCGCCTCTCCCAGACGTTTTATGAACGCTGCTCAACCAAAAGGAGGAAAAAAAAGAAAAACATGAAAACCGCCTCAAGCAGACCGCCCTGGAAATGTTTTCCTCGTGCCTTGCTCTATGTTCCTATACAGCCCCGGGGCTATTCTGGTGCCGGGGCTGGGACACACAAATCTTAGTGACTGAACAAGCTAGACAGTCAAATTTGGACTATTATGAGAAACAAAAATGGCCAGGGCCACTGGAATAGGTTTAAACATTACAGAACACAGAACCCCTTGTCGTTGGCCACCTTTCAAACAATCTTGTGTATTTTAAGCATTACGAAAGTCGCAAGCGTATTTCAGAGAATGTCAGTACTGGACCGGAAATTTTAAATGCAGGACTTCTTAAAATGTAATTTGTTCAACAATCTTAATCAATATTTTAGGGAGTTGCTCAGATTCAGCGTGCTAGTTGCACATCCAGTCCTTTTATTATGCCATTTGTAAATATCTGGGCTATTTGAAATTAATTGGGTGGGTCTCACTGTCGTATCAGCTTTCTGTGCAATCTCTTACCTTCGTTTAATGGAAGTAGGATCTAACATACTGTATTTGGCATAGGAACCTCTTTAAAAGGAACTCCTTTAAAGAGGCAAAAAGAACATTTGAAAGCAATCACGAAGTAAATGGCGTGTAAAAAAAAAAAAAAAGAGTCTAAAAATTGTTTAAAAATAATATCAGCTAAGTAGTTCACAATGATAATTTATGATGAGAATGACAAAATAAAGCATCTCAAATGAAGCACTCTTTGGATAAATCGATTTATTTATGTGGGTTTGCCCCTCCCAAAACAAACAAACAAGCAAGCAAACAAAAAAAGATGTGTGCTTCCTGTGCTTAGCAAATGTTGGCACCCAGTAACCTCAGTGATCATAGCGCATGACTGAAATGCCAGCATACTATTCCACACGCCACACAATCTCAAAACTGAAATACAAAGCTTGTCATAAAGAGGCTCTACTCAACTGTCAGACTGATCCCAAACAGAACCCGCATGCGCTGCATACCTAGCCAAATGCTAATCCTTTTTTTTTAAGTGATTTTTTTGGGGAAAACATAATCAGTATTTTCGGAAGTAAAGGGAGCAGTATAGATGGGTATTTATATTTAAAACGATGTGATCCTCGTGTACATAACAAATATTTGGAAGCTATGTGGACGAGAAAGAATTACATTAAGGCCGAACTTCTCTCTCGCTCTCTCTCTTTCTCCCTCTCTCTCTCTCTCTCTCTCTCTCTGTCTCCCCTAACAAAGTGAAGTCTAGTTAATAAGTAAATATAAGCCTTAAATTAGCCTCTAGTGTTCGTTTTTGACAGCCTCCAAGATAAAAAGGATGGAACATATAGTAGTTTTTTCAGTAAGTTTAACTTATGGGGAACTTTCTTAGATCAAGGGTTAGGAAATCAATAGTATCTCGTGTGATCCATAATGCAGCTTGTGTGTGGTCATAACTGAACTCAGCATTTGACCATCTAAGTCGCGGCTTTGCTTGCGGTCTCCTTGCACACATCCACACCTGCAAGCAATTTACTAACAACCATGAGAACACATAGCGCTATATGCTTCCTTTATGTAAAAGCCCTTCGAAATCTTGAACATATCTCTCGCTGTCTACCGCTCTGTCTTTCTCTCGTATTCTCGTCGTCCCCTCCCTTCATCCTTTTCTTTTGTTCGACTGAAAAGATTCCCTGAGCGGTCGAAATTGCTCATAATTGCGACAGAGAAGGGAACTGCGCGAGGATGCACAAAAGCGAAATGACTGCTATTATGATTCGATTTAATGAGCGCGAGTAGCGCTTTGCGGAACAGCACTGACCCACGCGCTTGTTCAAAGTCTTTGTCAAAAGGAAAAGGAGCAACATGGTGCAGTCGATGAAAAGCTAGAGAGATGCCGGAGAGAGAGAGCAATTTTATTTTGGCGAACAAACAAGAAAGTTCGGAATTAAAGAGATATCCAAATTGTGTATTTTCTGCATTAAAACACATTACTGGGATAAAAAATGAAATACTACTACTACTACTACTACTACAACTAATAATAATAATAATATTAATAAAAATAATTAATAGTGGCTAAATTTATTTATTAATCCATTTACTAGTCTGTATTATTAAAGTATGTAAATTATTTACTATTTACTAAATCCATAAACTCTGGATATTCAGTAGATGTTCATTTGTCCCTATGCATTAAAATAATCGACATTTACTCAGAATTTCAAGCATAAACATTTTTTAAGTCATGATGACAGCTGTGCCATTGGACTAAACGAATTATACTTTGAAACACACCAAAGACAGTGCAATACAGGAGCAGGCGGAAAGACAGCATAACATTTAAACATATACAATTTTCAGCGGCCTGTGGACAGCACGAAACTCATGGAGATCACACTGCTGTTTTGCCTTCCCAGACTTTAACTTTTTTTAAGACTCGGATCGTTGTGTTATAAAAATGTAGTTGATCCCTTTATCCAAAACAATGTTGCGTCATCGCTTTTCCCATTTTGTCTCTACTGAATGAAGAATAATCTCTGATGACTAATTATTATTTCAGATATCTGAGGACCACTTCGACACATATGCTGCTGTCAAAATTAAAAGCTTGATGTGCTATCCTTTCTCTCTCTCTCTCTCTCTCTCTCTCTCCCTCTTTGGAAGCATAAAATCATCAGGACATAACATTCGATTTTAACTGGCAGGTTCAACATTTGTCTCTGAATGAATTGCTTCATCCAAACTTTCCTTGAACGAACTACAACGGGATACGGATTTTAATCGAATAATCTTCTGGTCTTGGTGACTGAAGGTCTGTGTGGATCAAATGTGACACAAAAATGAAACAAAATGTTAGGTTATGTTATTTTTGAATGACTATTCATGTCATGGCTGAGCTATAGGCTGCAAATAAACTTGTGCAGTTATTTAGCACTTCAGGGACTTATGCAGAGATGAGCAAGACAAGACAATTTTTTTTTCATTTAAACAAGAGGAAAACTTGTGTAGTTGTCAACTGGCCTGCGTTAGACTTTTGCCAATTTAACGTAGGCTACGCCACATCTCTCCCCCAACGAAATACAAAAATAGGCACCAGAGCCATAGTCAAGACAAATGGCGCGTGGCAAATTCGGTGGGATTATATAAACACTGTAATATATAGATTCCACTCTGTCAACTCAATCCATATGAATTTTCTTTCCGCATGTTGTGGACTTTCTATCTCATTGTCCATATAGCTTCTCTGCTGTCGTTTTCAAAACATCCAACAACAACTTCGACTTATTCTGAATTTAGAGATGCACTGAAATATGTTTTTCGCCTGTATATGTTTTTCGCCATATATGGCATAAACCCTGGTAAAGTCAAGTGAGCAAGTGCGAAGTGATTGACATCTGAGCAAGCTTATGGACTTCCTTGAACTAAAGCAACAGCATCACCGACTAGCCCACTTTACGGTACATAAAAAGAGCGGCAGTCTACGTATAATTACCCTTAATTGTACACATCGTTAAAAGCCGCTAGCAATAAATAGTTGCAGGCTAGGTTAAATCGCTGCAATCTGTCAGAGCGCACAGCCGCAAAGATTCAGCGTCAGTGAGTTTAAGATATTTTTTTCTTACCGGTTATGTATTTCAATTTAGTTCTTGATGCTTTTAATCCGACGGCGTGATAGTGTACAGTTTGGACTAATCTGAATCACGGAGAAACCGTAATGAAGCGGTTACTCCGCCTGGTTCTGGTTCTGGTACCAGTTGAGAAATGTGTTTCAATCGGTATTATTCTTTAGCTCTTCGTTTTAATTAAGGGATTATGCATAGTAATATACCAACAGAATTATTAGCACAGTAATTGTCGACTAAACATGGACTTTGACATCGAACAGTAGCCAAATTTATTAACTAACGAATAAACAAATAAATAATAATAATAAAAAGAAAAATATAGGCAATACTAAGTCTTAGTGAAAAGTATGGATACTTGCATGTGACTTGACCAATTAATGAAATTTTACCTACTGTCTGAATTCATCAATCATACTTAGTTATCTGACAATTTGAAAAGAAATACAAGATTACAGCTGGGTATGTTAGGGATGGATCATACGATAAAGCGTGTCCCATAAATAACTTCAACTCTCCGACTTGCCGCCGTAATAACATTACATACCGTCTTAATCTCATGATGCAGGCAGACATTGAGAAACTCTGCCCTCCTAATTGTACATAATGATATTTCGTCCTTTCGTCCACAGCAGTAAGCTGCATGGATTGACGTCACGGCGCAGGTATGTTTGACACAATAACACGTAGTAAAAATGATGGGTTCCCACACGAACAATACACGAACATTCCATTACATAACTAGGTGAAAAGACAAACAGCCTAATTCGGTCAAACTGCAAATGAACGGAATTTTTTGATTAATAAACATTTAAAAAGTTACTCCTATAACTAAAGTGGTGTTGTATGTGGCCCAGAAATAAACTCAAGTTGTTGTTGCTGTTGTTCTTAATTTTTACATTTTTCAATCAAACATTTTGATTGAATAAGTAGCATTTTGGGAGTTGTACGAATGTGGGTCAATGTGCAAGCTGATCAAAGGGTATCAGTAAAATGAATGTAAGGTTCATTCATTAGTAATTACATGAAAATATATTAATGCTTACCAGATCTCTTCAATTTTTTTTTCAATTAGAGAAAGAGCAGAGAGCAATTTAATGCTTTTATTTAAACAGCTATAATAAGCACTCTTCCTTTCAACAGCACACTCACAGATGGTGATGAGGCTATGCATCTAATGCAAGAATGTTTCAGTCTCTCTCTCTCACTCTCTCTCTCTCGCAAAGACACCAACAAACAAACTCCATGGGAACAGTCAGTCCTCCTCTGGTAGTCTGGTCAGAATCTCCACACCATCAGCAGTGATGACAACTGTGTGTTCAAACTGGGCAGATCTAGGGATGAAAAAAGATAGAGAGAGAGAGAGAGAGAGAGAGGGAGGGAGAGAGAAATCTAGGCATCACAGGGGGAAAAAAAACATATTGATGCACTTCAGTTTCTATGAGCCTTGACTAGAATGTCTTCATTATCTGAACTCTTGAGTCTGGATGGAAGAGGCTACCCTGACCAATCAAATTCACAACGTAGTTACAGATAATTTGCATAGCTGTGCTTTAATTGGTTGATTTTGTTTGATTATTGAAATCAGAATGGAGGTGGGCAATCTCTATGTACATGAGGATGCCCTCTGATGATAAAATGATGCAGTGTTGGACTGTCATGAACCCAGTAATGACAATATAACAGGCTTACATAAGAGAACCATCAGGAACGGTGAGCACATGACAGATGACATACATAACGAAAAGACCGCGTGTCATACCTTTTGTCATCCGCCGACACCGCCGTCCATTTGTCCCTGAGGATTCGGAATTCCGACGTTCCCTCCATCAGGATAGGTTCTGGAAAGCAAAAAGAATCATAAGAGAGAGAGAGAGAAAGAGAGAGAGAGAAACATGAGTACACAAGCTCACAAGACCGGGAGGGAGGTGTTGTTTTCCCCTCATTCTCCACCACATCCTCTCTCTCTGATTGCACTAGCACCACCACCCACTAGCCTGAATAATCCCAACACATAAACAGACATCAAAACACATTTACAGATACGAGCACACTGACCTACAGTAAAGGCCATGCCCTCCTCCATCTGGAGGTCATTATCATTCGCTGTGGGAAAAGAAAAAAAAGCAAAAAAAAAAAAAAAGAGAAGATATCAGTAAGAAGAAAGTCCAAACGCCATGGATATCTTTGCTCATGAAACACAAGTACTGGAACCACTCCGCCGTCTGTATGACCTCACTGCACTAATGAATGTTTGTCTATGAAAACTGATGGATGGCGTTTGTCATACACTTCAATGATTACAGAGAATACAAAGAGATGGGAAGATCTATTAAAAAAAAAAACAGGGGAACGGTTTGGGTCTCACCGTGATGCCAGATCTCAGGATGGCCGTGGAAATACGACCCGATCCCGTGCCCGATGAAATACGGACACACGCGGAAGCCATTTGCGTTCGCTATGTCGCTGTAATTTGGAGAGATCAGGGCAGGGGTGTTAGTGTCTCCCATCGCCTCCCTCCCACCCCATCCAAAAAAAAACCCACATCATGAACATGAAAAGATGTCAAGAGATGGTGTTTTTATTGACCCTCTCCACAGGGGGTCTTATGACCAGTCACACCCACCGGTTACCATTACAGCAGGAGTCCAAATGCCCCCCTTCTCTCCCCTTCCCTCCCCTCCCCCCCAAAAACCCCCACTTCCCCCAGCAAGACCTCCTGCTGCCCTTTATCTAAAATACATTCTACTACTAAAGAGAGGAGTATATCTTCAAAAACAGTAATGATGACATCACTGTAGCCACATTCAATCAGTTTTCATTTCTTTAGCCCGTTGATTTTCTTTCCCATGAGCTTGATAATTCACGTCTTTGGAGACTGCCTTTTTAAATGTTCTTTCCCCCCCCCATTTCAGTGAGATGGTAAAGGCCTTAGAAAACTTGGCATAAATGTTTCGTCCAAAATAGGCACCGAAAAGTTTTGAACATCAGAACATGTTCAAAACTTGTTTATTCATGATCAGATGGATTTATTTATTTGATTTGCAGAAGTGGATCAAATGAAGCACGTCTGAATTACATAGTAATTCACACCCAGCTCAAAATATGAGGATGTGATTCAGACGTGAATGTTGGAGAGACAGAGGAATAAAAGAAGGAAAGAAATAGGCAGAACGAATGAAACAGAGGGAGAGAGAGAGAGACAGAAAGGAGGACATTTAGAGACAGAAATACACTGTGAGAGCTTCTGTGTATATCAGGGAGAGAAAAAGAGGGTGAGGTGGGGGGGGGGGGGGACTGAGTGCTCTTTCCAGGGGAGGGATAATTGTTCTCTGTGTGTGTATAATGACAGTGTATGTCTCTGCAGACACTCTGAGTTCTTCTCTGAAAGAGAGGGAAAAAAAACCCCTACACAACAACAAAAGAGCTGCTCCTTCAGACTGAGGGACACTGTCTGTATCAACACGCACACAGACAGGCATGCACGCGCACGTATACACACACACACACACACACACACACACACACACACACACACACACACACACATATCACCTTATTCATCATATTCTCTTCTTATAGAGGCTGAGAGACTAAATAAGCGTGTGTGTGTGGGAGAGAGAAACAAGTAAAATGAGGTATCTTCTTTCAGAAGGTACCGGTAACCGCTAAAACAAAAAAGAAACCACTCCAATGAAAGAGTGAAACACAGCAGATAGAGAGAGCGTCATACAGAGATGGCTCCTGAGTTAATCAAGCAGGGAAACCGTCTCTTCTTCTCTGAGTTTGTGTCTAAAAATGTTGGGCAAAGCCATTGGTCCAATACGTCGGCTATCACGACTACGGGGGGGGGGGGGTGCATTTGAAAGAGAGGGGTAATTGGCGGACTGTGTTTTTGGCAGGAACCTTAAATTACGAAGACTTGCTGATGTTTTATGAGGTATAGTGTCTGAGGTGATGCTGGAGTGGAAGACTGAGAGGGGAGGGGGGGGGGGGGGGGGCCATCATCAAATAGGGTCAGCTGCGGTCCTAAGCACATAGCGCTTGACCGCAACGTTCCCGCGTTCGGTTTGTGGTACGAGGCAAAACATACGAGGAACTTCGAGTTACTTGACAGCGAATATCAATCTGGGGATGTGAGTAGGCATAAAAAGCCCGTCAAAAAAATTTCACAGACACAGACACTCTGGTCGGACAGCAGCGTGTAAAATCCCTCTAGCCCTCTAAAAATGCACGTTTGGCGAGTAAAAGTGGCTGAGAAGAACACAGGCAGCGGTCGACTGAAACAGTGGAAAAATAAGTATTTGGTCAAATGAGTCATCCTTCCCTCTGCCCTACACAAGCAAGATGAATAAATGCGTGGAGAAGGCCAAACCCAAAGTTCTTCTTTCCTCTGGTGAAAGGTTCTGGCTGTTCTGTGACAAAATGTGGGGTTCATTTTCCTGGCAGACTTTAAGGTCCACTCAACAAGTTTAGAGAGCAAGGTAAAAACGCCAGTACAAATAAAATAATAAAAAAAAAAACGTTCTGAATGAACAATCGCATTCTATGGTGAAGCATTTTCTGTCCTGGAGGCAATGACCTCTTCCTCCTTAAACCAATCCGGGGGTAGGAGTGGCCCCTGGATTGGTTTAAGAGACACTAAAAACAAAACAAACCGCGCGCGATGAGCGTCTTAGACAAGAGATCCCGAAGCAGGGAGATCCTGAAGCAACATGTAAAGTACCTGTGGCTCGTCGTTCGTCGACGAAACGCCAAACAACAGGAATTTTGGGGGGGGGGGGGGGGGGGGGGCGTTGTTGCACCCCTTCGGGCGAGTTCCAGAAAGTTGTAAAATCTGTATTACGGTCAAACGAATGTGTTCTGGTTGCATGCGGTGGTCGACGGCGTGTTCAAAAACCTCTGCGCTAGCGTTTCCTTTATTTTGGCAGTAAACTGTAAATGTGACAACATCCAAACGTTAAAAGGCTCCATAAGCACGCGCGTGCTGCGCACGGCAAACAAAGAGACTAACGGAGAGGGGCAACTGAGAAAAATAAATAAACAAATGAGGGACAGACATGGGGTGGGGGGGGGGAAGAAAAACCAAGAAAACCAAGAGTTTTTTGGGTATGAAAGGGAAGAAAAACAGAGAGAGAAAAAGAGAGACATATCTTTTCTTTCTTCCTGACTTTCGTCAAAGGAAAACCTCGTATGTAGTTTTTTTAATCAACATATGACAAACAACTGGTGACATATTTTACAACACTCTCTTAAAAAAATTTAAAAAAAAAGAGATTATATGTGCAGTTAGTGTCACATAAATGGACCCAAACGGTCGCTATACATTGCTCGGTAAGATTTTCTAAATATCACGATATCACAAATATCTTATTTAAAGTTGTCACAATAACTTAAAATCAGATATTTCAAGTTATTTGAAAGCACCTTTCCCCTCAAACAGGGAAACTATGGGCTCTGCAGGTTTCTTTGTGTTCCCACTGGTAGCTGAATCCACCCCGAGAGAGACTACATTTCTCCCAAGACAGGATGAGCAAGCCTGTAATTTCCATCACACGCGCGCGTGCGCACACGCTCGCACACACATACACAAGGGCGCGCACACACGTCAAACAAGACAAGCTAACCTGTAATTTACACCCCATTGCAGAGAGAAAACCCCGGTGCACTCTGGGTAATTGCTCCTTCTGAGTAAGCCTAGAAATACATTAAAGTACTGCCACCCCGGTCTACACGCTACAGTTGCAAATGGAAGGTTTAGATAGAGACAATAAGGGCTCTCTCTCTTTTTCCTTCCTTCATTTTGAGAGGGTAGGTGGCAGGGGGTTCAGGGGTGACATCCGCTTTAGGAGTGAGGTATGACAGATGAATAAAAGAGGTATTCATATTGAAATCATTTGTGAAGAGATAGATAAAAAAAAAAAAAAAAAAAAACACTAAGGTGGGAACAGTTCTCCTATGTACCGAGGCCTCAGGAGCGCACACACACATGCTGTGCACAGTAAGCGATCCCTTTGTTTGACTCTCTGGCTACATACAGAGTTACAGGGTAGATACAGTGTGTATGCGTGCATGTGTATGTGTGTGTCGGAGTGAGAATAGTATGGCATTTTGAGCACTTTCTGTAAGTCGAGGTGTGTACGTGTGTGTGTGTGTGTGTGTGTGTGTGTGTTTGTGTGTATGGTGTGTGCAATTACTCCACTTCAGCTGTTCATTCCTGACCTCTGATTCTTCTATGGAAGAGATAAGGTCTTTTCCCTCACACACACACACACACACAGGCATGGACACGCACACACACAGTGTATGTGTACCTAATAGTGTTGCCAATGACGCAGAGGGGTTTGCCGGGTCCGCAGGCGGCGATGGCCTGGTCTCGACACTGCCGTGCCACTTCCACCAGCCTCCTACCCCTCTCGTCCACCGAACCAACCAGAAACGTCTCTGAGGTATCGCCATGGTAACCCTCAAAGTAAACCTGCAGGAAAAATGCAAGAGACAGATTACATTGCAACATCCTGGGTGATAACCTGTGACATTCAATTTTGGACAGATTTTTGGACTACTATTACATGAAAACAAAAACCCACACTGCAAAAAAGTACAAAAGGAAGACCGAAAATCTATCATGGTAACACTCAGTCACTCTAAACCTTTTCCAAAAGCTAAAGAGGAAACAGTAGTACACTTGTGTGTTTGTGTGTGTGTGTGTGTGTGTGTAAGAAGGAGAAAAACAAAACAAAAAAGAATTAGGTAAAGGAAGAAAGAGGAACAAGAGGGAGAAAGACAAAGTGATGCATTCGGATTCATTCAAACACTCACAGTAACGTCTATGTTGATGATATCTCCGTCCTGAAGTTGCCGACTGCAAAATGAACAAAGAGCAAGGACAAATAATAAGATATTATGGCAAAGCCAAACCAAGAAAAGCTGCATTTATATGACTGTAGACAATATGTAGCTTTATGAAATATGTATCTGTGTAGAAAATACTGACTGTATCTGAACGCTTGTGTGCCTGACATGAAAGAGAGAGAGAGACACAGACAGACAGAGAGACAGTCAGAGAGACAGACAGAGAGACAGTCAGAGAGACAGACAGAGTGACAGAGACAGAGAGAGAGAGAGACGATATTAATTTAGTACCTGTCAGGTATGCCGTGACACACCACATTGTTAACAGAGGTGCAGACAGATTTGGGGAAACCTCCGTAGCGTAGAGGGGAGGGGTACGCATTGTGCCTGATGGCTTCCTGATGAACTATGAAATCTATTTCATCTGTTGTCATGCCAACCTGCATATCAAAATATTATCAGCAAACAGAACCCAAACACATCTCGTTTATTTACGAAATCCATATGTTGCAAAACTGTCTCCGACTTATGACTATAACTCGTAAAATGTGTCACCGTAACTTGTAAAATATTTAAGGGCAGCAAGAGTGATGCGAGCTTCATGTTAACACACTACAGCATGAAACAACTGATGTTTTTCAAAGAGAAGCCATTTGTAAATCAAATACTGCTTCAAAACATACATATACACAACATTAGAATATACAGAATGCGTGAGTATCACACACACAAACGTACAATGCACACATACATACATATACACATACACACACACACACAGCACCTTTAAGCTGCGTCCAGCAAGCAGTAAGATCTGTCGTGCTAACTGGCAGGCTCTTCTTAGACCCTCAATCTGCTCCTCATCTTTAATCTCAATGTAATCTGCCCACTCAGGGACTGTGCTGGAAGACACATAATCTGGTCTTTGGATGTGCTAGAGAGAGAAAAGGAGAAAGAGAGAGAAAAGGAGAAAGAGAGAGAGAGAGAGAGAGAGACAAGCTCAACGTTCTGAAGTCACTGCAGCATCACAATAGATACTGTCTAAAAACTTCTGTCCATCTGCATCTGTGTGTGTGATTGTGTGCGCAGGCATGTGTGTGTGTGCTGTAAAAGCCCCTCTGCTACTCTGCTATATATATATATATATATATATATATATATATACACACACACACACACACGTGTGTGTGTGTGTGTGTGTGTGTGTGTACATAGGACGGGTCCAGGTATTTATGTTCTGAAACACAATAACTGTCCTGTGATTTACGCTTAGTTCTCCTCTGGAACACTAATGACACAGTCACTGAGAGACATCTGAAAAACACACTCATCACACATGACGACAGACCTCTTTTCCTCAACATCAAAAGACCGCAGTAAAGAACACACTCTTTTCTTCAAAGCTCCTCAGATCAGTGGCTCATCTCTGATTTTCTCATTCATTTTGATTACACTTCCACATTTTAGCAATACGTCCATTATATATCATCTACGTATCTGATGTGGTACATGGACATTGAAATATCTCAATAACTGATAAGCCACTAATCAAACCCCAGAGGTATTGTGGTGGTAGGCCTGAGTGTGCAGGAAGAGGACCAGTCGGGTGGGAGCCAAAATAAGTGAAAAGTTCACAATCTATGGCTACTGTTTAGTGAGACTTCAAGTTGTTCCAACTTAGACCACAACTTACAGTCATTATGACCCATATAGTGACTAACAGACATTATATCTCACAAGAAAAAAACAAAACACATTTGAGGTCAAACAAATAAGGGTACTTGTGATTTTAAACTATACAGTTAACTAATCGCATAAGGCTACTATCAATTAGCCACAATTCATTAGCTTCTTTCATTAAAAGCCAATGCTCGCATTTCCAAACAGTGTACACCAGCGTAAATCACATAAAGCAAGTTGACCAATCACAGATGTTTATTTTAGTGTTCCCTCAATCATCTGACCGCTATCGTGACTTCAACCGTTCAGATGAGTCACAGGCTCTCCAGCAAGTCAGTCAATGTCGAACAGTCTTATGTCTTTACAAAAAATACAATGAAACTCAGTGTTACAGTACAAAACAATCACTTCAGAATCTAAATTTGATTTACATGTACTTAGCCGAAAAGGAAAGGAACGTACAATCTCCGCTAATCGCAATACACGATCGCGGCGACTACAGCGTATCAGAAAAAATCATAGTGATTATTGTTTCCTCATAATAGCGTAGCCCTAAGACATCCATTACGACTGCTTTAGGCTACTGGGATTATGACTCACACCGTGGCCTCACGCCAGCGAGCCTCAGACTTACAAACCAGTAGAGCACACGGTACAAGAAACTCACAACAATACGATCAGAGTTTAAACTGAACTTAAACGTTGCGCGCATTTCTTTCTCTACAACCAAAAGTGCCATGTATCCACTTATCTATCCAAAGCAAACAGGGCTGGGAGAAAGGCTCAGTCTTTTTGTTTGACCCCTCCAGGGATTAAGTGGATAAGTATGTGCCCTGCGGCCCGTATTGGCTCATGTGTTCTTATACCCGTCCCATGCCAGAAACCACAGCGAGCTGTGGGACAGAGTGTAAACTATAATAGCTGCAAAGAAAGAGAGAGACCAAATGCAGCGCGCGGTGGACGGTGGGCGAGTTACCTTGGGTACGGCGTAAGAGGGCCGTACCACCGCCGGGCGCACCACGCTATGGGAACTCTGCCATTTCCTCCAAAAGAAACAACGTCGGGGTGGAGACCGGGTATGAGATGGGCAAAGCTGGCATCTTGACAAAGACGCAGCCCTCTGACACAACCCTGAAGCACCTAAATATAAACGTGACAAACAAAGCATAAACAAAGACAGTTGAAATGCTCTGTGAAATACAAATACACATACGGCACGCACAAAGAAATGCGATTACTTTTCGTTTTTTTTTGGGGGGGGGGGTCAGCAAAGGAGATGGCATATTACGGAACGTAAGGACAAAGCTCGTTGCGCATACATACACACACACACACACACACAAACTCGACTCTTCTTCTAAGTCAGTTAACCGCAAAACCAAACTACCAAAAGCAAACAGAGCTCCATTCCCAAAATAAATCCAGTTATACACAAGAGCCAGAGAGAGGTTGGGAGAGGGGGAAAAAATGCCAAAAACTAGTATTCGCAGATGAGAAGGGTGGTGAGAGAGAGAGAGAGAGAGAAAGAGAAGAGAGAGAGAGAGAGAGAGAAAGAGAAGAGAGAGAGAGAGAGAGAGAGAGAGAAAGAGAGAGAGAAAGAGAAGAGAGAGAGATTAGAAGCAGCTGTTGGATTACTCAGGGTGGTGTATTTGGGGGTGGACAGCAATGTGGGTGGTGTTGCTGCAATCAGAGGAGAGGATGTGGTTGAGGATGTGGGGAGAACGAACCCCAGCCCCCACCCCTCCCTTCTGTGTGTGGAGCCTAGAGCCCAAAAACCCAAAAGACTACTTCATGATGAAATATATGCCCATTTAAGAGAGTCTTTAAGGATTTACTCCCTAAACATGCCAACACATATACAGACATTTTACAAGACTGCTTTTCTGCTAAATACCTCTGCGTAATTAAAAAACAGCAAATATTAAACCACAATAACTAAACATTTACCCAAATGTTCCACGCAGTTGTGGCGCCTCAGATATAATGAGTTCCACACAAGAACTCGTATGACAGGAGAGGTTTAAATCATATAGTGCATTAACCTATCGGAAAACAAGACCCTTTTTTTAATGTTTTCACTAAATATTACTCAATTCATTGAACTAATTCCCAGCAATCAGTGATCCTCAGGGATCTAGTGCGCTTAGAAATTAATGTTAACATCCATTACTGTGCTTTTCTTCCAAAGAGAAAGGCAAATTATGAAAGTAATTAGTCTGACATCATCTGAAATTACATTACTACATGTTCACTGCAGTCCAATCTAGGATCTCCTTATTAAATTATGCTGTCGGTTCGGGCAAGAGCATCTGTAAACAGCACCAGCTGCGTTCCAAGGTAGACGGTCTCCTTATGTTCTCTATCTTTCTTAACCCGGATTTCGGGTCATCGAATATGTAACGTGATTGAGAGATAAGGCAAACGAAGAGGTCTAACCGTCTAACTATAACATAACCGCAACTGTAAAGAGAGACGTGTACTGCAGAATGACACTTGATTGTACAAGAAGGACTTGCTTTAATCCGAATCTCCTTAAGAACACTGTAAATACATTTCAAATAGGACCGCTAGATGATGGAGAGGTTTAATACAGTTAAATTTTAAACGTGCACACGTGAAGCATGTGTGTTTTGCTATCGCTACAGTGTGCAATAAATGACCTTAACCAGACTGTGAAACGGTTCCGAGAGAACACTTTGGCCATGCTGCTCTGGTTAGTCCACCTCACCTAACGTCAAAAGTTTA
Source organism: Chanos chanos (assembly GCF_902362185.1). Taxonomy (NCBI): domain Eukaryota; kingdom Metazoa; phylum Chordata; class Actinopteri; order Gonorynchiformes; family Chanidae; genus Chanos; species Chanos chanos. The sequence continues at coordinate 11,993,014 of NC_044501.1, forward strand.
TCGAAATAAATTTGATTGAATGTACCAGCACCAGAGATTAATGTAGCATCGTTAACTTTTGTTTTCTTTACTGTCAAGCACGGTTATCTAGAATAGTCATTACAATAATCACTGTGTTTGACTTGAAAACAGTATACTTAAACCACTCGCACATGTTCAATTGTTGTAAGCGTGACTGTTCAGCACCGCTTACCTCCTCTGAAAACAAACTTCGCAGCGCAGGGCGCCGCCATGTTTCCCGTCAAAGAAGGTCACGTGATTTGTAATATGCACACGCTTTTCCGTCAATGATTGTTGCTCTATTAACTTATTCTTTCCCCCCACTTAAATATAACGTAGCACTATCATTTAACATTGTCTGTTAATTTGCTATAAATTTCTAGGAGGTTACATATTTGATATCTTTGCGAGTTCATAAGTACTCGAAGACATCTCTTCAGATTGTTAAAGCGCAGCGATTTTTGCACTTGCAACAGCCACACTCAAGGAGTTTTTCCTGTCTGGATCTTAACACATACACGCGCGCACACACACACACATAAAACACCCCATAACCCATAACCTAACCACTCTATATACATTCATATGTTTTATTCAGCACAAGACTTCAATTAACCAGCTGTAATGTCTGGCATTGTATCAGAGTCTCCATGTTCACAAGTGTCAACAATAATGTGTGTTATGCATTAACTTGCTAAGCAGCCCATTGGGAGTAATTTGCATATATAATAGCCCTCGATTCAATCCCAGGACCCTTGCTGGTGCGCTTTGTTAAGATGGGGTGGGGCGAGGGGAGGGGGGGGGGCAATAAAGTGTGCTGGTCCAAGATCCAAAGGGCTCGCGCTTCCACTGCTGGATTTGGGGATGAGAGCTGGAGGTAAAGGAGGGGGGCAGTCACTGCACCTGCTGCCCGCTGGTTCTTCAGAGCAAAGGGATCAGCCAAATGTGTGTGACACTGAAAACAGCAGAGCAAACAGACATCCCAGAACAAACACACGACATCATTGTCTACTGATATCACTGGAGCCAGTTCAGTCGTTCAGCCAACCTTGTCTGAATGCTCTCAAGGCATTTTATTGGTCTCCTGCCAGTAAAGAATGCGCATTCAAAAGCTTTCTGTTTTACAACAGAAAGCAGGTAAAACATGTTACAAAAAATGTGCAGTCTTGACCATAAAATGTAATTAATATATTTTGATAAGAATATTTTCATTCATTGTGTTATTCAGATAGGCTCTGACTTTATGCATTAGTTACTGCTAACCATATATACTAGGAAAACCTTAAAACAGCATAACTGGTTACATTAAATTCATAGTCACGTTTTTGTTAAAACTATAGCAGGTGGATACTTATATATGTGCACCTGCTCCAAGGTCAGCGATAAGCTGGGTCCATTATTGACCAATAGAAGAGGCTTTTCATGTGAAGAGACAGCTGTCCACTTAACCCAGACCCAATTTAACTCAATCTGAGAGGAGCTGCCCAGTGTTCTTACATTGATAAGGTATACTGAACAACGGAGGCTGTAGTTAAAATACTCACGTAATTTCCCTCAAACATTTGCCACTGACATGTTAAAAGTGACTGTCATTTGTACAGTTTTTGTTTTGGGGAGAATTTTAATGTAGTGCTATACTCCTACATTATCTTAGTTCACACACTGATAAGACATCAGGTCGAGTTAGCGACAACTGTACACACTTTTTTTTTTTTTTTTTTTAAATGGCTCCTTTCTCTTAGTGATGTTCACACTGTAGCTTGTAGCTAGAGCTGGAGTCTTGTTGCCAAGAAACTGAATCATAAGAGAGATCATATAGAGAAGTCAGAGAAAGTTGTCATTTTACATCTTTCAGTCTGGGACATGGATATGAAAACTTGGAGATACATGCACATACCCATGCCACACCTACACACACATGCACTATTGTAATTTTTTTCAGAACCGTTTGGTTTACATAATGAACCTGTGAATGAAAGTTGTTTCCGCTCTGATTTGGAGCTACTAATCTACCAACCTAATGTACCACCTTAACTACAAATAGAAATTGTGTCTCTGAACCAGAAAAGCGTTCCATTGTATTTCATTACTATGGACCAAAAGAAAAAAAAATTGTGGCGTCATCAGATAAAATGTTAAGCTATGCTGCCCCCTTGTGCCCAAAATAATGCACTTTCTCCTTTTTAACTGGAGGATTACCATTGTAAACCACCATATCAGGTGAGCTGCAGTACATGCTCCAGTCTCACTCACATTCCATTTGATTCATAAGACACTAACGGGTATTTGAAGAGCTCAAACACAGCAAAAGTCTGGGGGTCCGTAGGAGAATTGTTGTTTACCCACTTTATCACAACACTCACTTACATGAAATGTAACAAATCATGAATAAAAATTTTAATTTTTGTTAAAACATAACACTATAGCCTCCAATACTGGAGCTTGTTTGTGTCCATTAATGAAATAGCTCTAACGCACACATACTGAACCACACGGGACATATTGAGGAGTGACAAAATGAAACACTTTATTGTAAACCAAACCACAAATGATAGAAATTGTTTACAGCTGAACAACGAAAAATCATAATGAGGTTGAACATCTGTGTAATCCTATATCAGTTCCATGGCCTGTACTGTAGAATTTCAACTAATGAGCAATAATATACGGTCTGTGTTATTCTGAAGACTTCAACAATATCTAACAAGACAAAAAAACAAACAAACACACAGTTAGGGTGGTGATCCCTTTCCAGAGAAAGAACAGAGGACAGAATTAAAATGACTACAAATAGTCTATTAGCTGTAACATTCAAATGAACTCAATCGCACACAATATCGCTTTCATTCATTCTCACTCTATCTTCCATCTGTCCTTTATTAAATCTTTTTTTTTCTCAGTCCATGCTCTTATCGCTCCAGGCTAAAGACTTCCTTTTGGCAAGTTCCATCCACGACGGTTGACTCCTGCTCGAATCTGACTGATGTTGAGAAAGCGATGAAGAAAAAGATGATGGTGTTGATGATGACGACGATGATGATGATGACAGTGATAAAGGTGGGATCTCCGATTTGGCAGTTGGAGCTGGTACAGTGAAAACGTACATGCAAACACACAGAAAGACAGAGAGAAAAGGAAAGAGAGGGAAAGGGGGGGGGGTCAAACAAAATTTAAACCAGATTAAAAAAAAACTCATATTTTAGGGATATTAATTCTTCTGGTGAACTCACTGAGTGTGTAGATTGTGTCAATACCTGCTGTGAGGATCTGTGTGTTAGGTTCCCTTTTTATGCTTCCCACCCCTCTACGGAAACTTGGGTTCTTCACCTCCGCTGAGCTGCTTGTCCTGGGATCAGGTTTAGACAGCCCCTGTAAGCATAGAAAAAAATGTACAGATTTCAAATGAATGAGGTTCAAAATAACTTCATGCATGGATAAACTACGCATAAACAACTGTGTTGTTTATATTATAAATCCATAGATGAGTATGACAATGTAACTACAGTGTAGATAAAAAAACATTTTTGAATTGAAAATAATTCAGTGATGCAAGGATGTATTCAGTGTGTAAGTATATAGGAGGATGAATCAATGAATCTGTCAGACAAGTATAAAATTAACATTTTATCTTATGAGCACACCCGCAAGCGAGAATCGCTATTTTCAGTTCTTTTTTTTTTTTTACCTTATTCTCGAATTCGTCTAAGCTTCTGCTCTTCCCTAGGTTAGAATTCCTAGTGCCTGTTCTCCATTTGTTCGAATTCATCCTTTCTTTTATTGCACGAACAGCTGGATTGTGTACTACTTGTTCACCAGCTGACTGTGAGACCTGAAACTCCTCTATGTGAAGGGGCTGTGGTGTGGTAGGAGGACTGAACCAGGTCTGGGCAGTGGGTCCTGAGACAGACTGAGGAGTGGTGGTCTGAACTGGGTGTTCGGGTGGAGCTGATGGTGGGTCTGTGGAGGTTTTGCTGGAAGGGAGTTCTTGTTGTTGCTTTTGTTGTTGTTGTTGTCTCTCTCTAGCCTTGCTCATCCAAACTGGCTCAGATCCTGTATTGGTATCCCTGCTGGACCCTGTTGGAGCTCTGTTTGAAGTTCCCCTGTCTGAGACAGTTGTGAAATATTAAAGATACACTCTGCACAATGTCTTATCTCTCGCTGTGAACACCTGTGTGATGTGCCATCAATCTTATGGGAAAGTTTTATCATTGGCTTGTCCAGGTGTTTGGAACAGAACTGCCAATGCCTCTTAGCATATTTCAATAACATCCATTTTCTCAAAAACGGGATAAAAAGCCTCTCTCTTTTCTAAATTGATGGATTTGAAGTTAAAATTTGATGAAAAAAAATGTCTGCTGAAACATATGACAGCTGGTGGCCTAACAGTAATTAAAAAATTGTAATTATCATAGATAATTATATTAAAGAAAAACATATTTCATATGAGATTCAAGACATGATCACATAAACATTTTCTCTGACAGAAAACTTGTCAGATATTAGTGACAAAACATTGGATGAGAGGATGTCATACTGTTAATTAACTTCTATTAACTTTCCTTGGTAAATTTAGGTTACTTGTGCCTTGGATTAAAGAGTACTGAATTTAGATCTGATCAAAGTGTCAGTTGGAAATACACAAAAAGGACAATACTTCTAATAAAGCGTTCTTGAAATTTTCCCTTAAAGAAAATGTTGACTGGTTTATCTGCACCGTATTTCACTAGGACTCAGTTGGATCATGTTTTCTTGGTTAATATGATCTACAAAGGAAGTACCAATACTGTTCAACCATGTTCCACCATTAACTTCCTCCAAATATGCAGGAGAAGAATAAAGTGTGTGTGTGTTAGGTTTGAGTGACAGCGCCTCTCCAGTTAAAGAGGTAAGGAAAGTGTGTTTGGATGCCAGATTTACCTCCGCGTTTGAGAGCTGTTTGCTCAGTGGTCTGAACGGGCGTGACCGCGGGGGTGGGAGGCACGTTGGAACTCTGTGGTTTGGGTTTTCTGGGCAGAGAAGGTTTTGTTTGGAGGTCAAATCTAGCACTGCTCTCATTCTTTTCTGTGGAGGTCTGTGAGATCTCAACAAGCGTAGGTTTATCACGTTCAGAGACCGCTGGGACGTTTTGGGCCTCCAAACTGTGGCGCTTGGTTTTGGCCTCCGTTTTGGCTTTTTCTGAACGGTACTTCAGCGACAAGGACGTGTTGCGAAGTTTCACCCCAAAAGCACCTTTCCTGTCCTCTTCGCCCTCCGTTTTCTCTTTCTTTTCTTGCTCTGCTGCTCCCTCTGCCCCTTCCTCTGTTGTTCCTCCTGTTGTTTTGGTTATATTGTGGGATGTCACTTCTCTCTTCAAGCTGCTCCTCTTCTCTTGATACGAGGACTGATGTCTGTGAACTTTAACATCCTCCTCCAATTTGTGCGGGTCTTGCTTCGGGTCCTGATCACTGGATGGCATCTTTGCCACATCCAATTCACTCATTTTCCCGTTGTCTTGTTCTGTAATTTGCTTGCTGCCTGTCTTCAAGCGATATTTGGCTGATGCAACGGAGAAGCGGAAAGATCCTGAATTGGGTCTCTGAGGTTTAACATCTTCTCGAACTCCCTGATGTGAGTCTTCCTTTTGTCTCAGAGATGCTGAGATTTTAAGGGCCGGAGCAGAATAAGTTGCTTTTTCAGCAACTACAGGCAGTTCCTTTTCAGCCTCCACCGGTGGTGGTACGGTGCTTTCTTTCAGAGTCGAGATACTTCTGTTTAACCCTGATGGCTTTTTGGTCCGAGGAGCTGGTACAGGTTGGGGTCTGGGTGTGACCTCTGGTTTGGGAGCAGCCTGCTCTGCCATACCTTTTTCGTCTGTGGAAACCAAGCTCACATTCTCCACCAGCCTCGGTTTCACAATCTCTTCACTCTCTGTGCTATCTGACTCTTTCACAGGGTTTACAGGCGTAAATTCTGGGTTAGCGATGACTGAAAAATCTTGATCATTATCAACCACAAGTTCTTGGTTTCGAGTTGTGTCTTGAGGTTGACTGAACGTTTGAGTGCTGGAAGATTCTATTACAACAGAGTCCTCCAGGCATGAGAGTTCTGGAAGCTCGGGTGAAATTGTTATAAGGGAGGTGGACACATTATCATCAGAAGGAACTGAGATATCAAGCGTGGGCTTGAGAGAGACCTGATCGGCAGTGATACAATCTTCAGATTTGATGACCTCATCTAGGCTTGGAGTGTCATTATCTTCAACTTGTAGCATCTCAGAGCTCCGAGATGTTTCCTTTGGGTCCGGCTGGGATGTGGTGGGAGGAAGATCTTCAAGGTTTAAAGATTCTTGGCTCTCTGAAAGCTTTATGACCTGACTAGAGAAGGAGCGAGAACGGACACTATCTTTGGAGGTGTTACTCTCTGCGACCTCCTCACTCTCAGACAGGGTCAGCTCCATATCGGTCATGCTCTCAGAGCGAGGTCTGTATCCACTCTGTTAATGGGAAGAGAGCAGAAACAAAAAGAAGATATCATTAAAGTACTCTCAAAATGTCATATAAATTCTCAATGTCAAGAGTCACCATAAAAATCACTTTACTAGGTCAGTGACCCTTCTGGGAAATAGTGTACCCTATACTATTTCCAACGGCACGTTTTTAAATAACACCTGTTTTTCTCACATCCATTTACACAGCACTTCTTCGCATTGTCACAATCAGCATACTTCCAAATTCGGAACGTAACGTACGCTCCATACAACAGTCTTAAAAATGCAAAATGTCCCTCTGGCACACAGAGTTGTCATCATAAGGGTGACATAGATCTCACCTTAGTGAGTTTTCTTGCATTGGTTCCGGCTCGCTGGTTCTTGGGCTTAATGGACAGACGGTGACGGGCGGCAGAGTTGTCCAGGCGGGTCATAAACTGTGGGGGACTACTTAAGTCCACTGCATCTGAGGGAGTAGATGAAATTTTCAGGGGTGCGGTGACAGGCTGAGGCGATAGCCGTGAAACCGGAGAGAGAGGCCTTGAAGGGGGCTGGGAGGAAACCTACGAGGGGGGGAGGAGGAGGAATACTGCCATCATACGCTGACATCATCATAATAATGCTTCTTTTTTTTTCATTTTAAATTTTGATGCATTTGTATGTTTTCTAAGAGTGTTCCATTTTGTGTTGATTGTTTACGAACATTGATTTGGTCTCTCTCTCTCACACACACACACACACACACACAAACACACACAGAACATAGAATTACCTGCTCCTCCTCTTCACTTCCTGTCCCTGCTAAACTCAAAGAACTGAGATGGTTTCGAGTATTATGGCACTAGGAGAGAAACCAGAAACATATTTCAATCATGTATACTGGCCAGCCATAATTAAGCCAAAAAAAGCCAAAAAAAGACTGATAAAAGAACAGTCTGAGGAACCTCTGTTGATATCTGAGGAGCTTCTCTGACCCTGTAGGCGGGAAGCTGCACTGCTGCCTCGCTGAGGGACATCTCTGGAGGACTGCACGGCAAACCGTCGTCCTCAGAGGTCGCTCCCGGGTCCTCGACGCGTTTAATGGGGATCACCAGAGGAGGAGGTCCAAGCCTCATGTTCTGTTGCTGCAACTTCAACTATAAAACACAAATATAACATAACAAATAAGTTATACATCATCAATGAAGTAATTATGTACTATTAAGAATATATAAAAAGCTGTTTCGGAGGCCAATTGATAGCACAAATTACTGATAAACCATGTAAATCGTTATGCCCATGTTAGCATCTATTAGCTTGGGTGCATAATGATAATAATCTAGGTGATTAGCGAAGTTTTAACTTTCCGACAGATATTGTACGGAGTCTCTGACCTGCAGGGCTTTGATTTTGCTGTGGACATTTTCATTGGACAGGACTCGTGTTGGCTGTGAAGACTGGGGCTGATCAGCGAGGAAGATGCTGTCGTGGGACAGCGCCCTCGAGCCTAGTGTCCCTTGCGGGTACCTGTAAACGAAGCGCATTGGTCTGTCACATCACGTCACACTATATGACCAAGATCGGTTACAAAGATGATGAAAGAAATGGCTCATTATACATTAATGACAATTACATTAAGGTATTTATGGCAATGACAGACACTGACACAATGACTCTTTACTGCATCCCTACGTTCCCTACATCAGTGATTCTCAAATGAGTCTTTAATGTCCTTCTGCCCTGCACAGTTTTGATTCAACTCCAGAGCTACTGCTTGGTAATTCGCACCTCACCTTAATCAGGTGTGCTTGTGCATAACTGAGACAAAAAACAGGTGGGACATGAGGGTTATGAGGACTGAGTTGAGAAACAGTGCGAAACATGTTTCACAAACATTTCGTAAATGCTCAGTGTATGCTTCACATTGACTTAACGTGGTAGCCCCAAAACATAACGGGGAACCTTCAGAGGACTGAAAAACACTGTTTAAATGTTTTAAATGAGGAAGTGACTGGGTGTGAAGGTGTACAAAGGCTTTGCTGGAGAAAAGACTGATACACACATGCACTCATCTTCTGAGTCACTCTCTCCTCTCTCTCCATCTGGGGCAGTAACATCGCTTGCCGACTGGCTTTGTTTTATCTCTCCCGCCGTCTCTTTCTTCTTCAGCTTCCCAAACAGACGTGTCTTCAGACTCTTAAACTTGGACTTCTTCCCTCCTGAGGGTTACACCAACCAGACAACACAGACAGATGGTTACACTCAGTTGACGAGCCAACGTTAGCAATGTGCAACTGAATTATATGTCACCGATTAAAGTTTGTATTATTAGATTTCATGTGATCTTTGGTTGAAGCTTCTGGTGCAACATGTGACCCCGCCATGCGCGTCTAAAGAATCTATCAGCGTTCTCTCGCGTTTATTCATTAATATTCTTACATTTAAAGTTATAACAATATAAAACAGTAGAGGAGGCTCTCTCACCTGTTGCCTCCTCTCCAGTGACATCAATCTCCCCTGTGCTGGAGTCCATGTCTTAGCCTGACAACCTGGATTACACAACACAAAGGCCAGTCAGCTCGTTTACAAGACTAAAAGATGCTCCACAAAAAAGTTTGCATATGCTGAAGCGTCGTGTTTTTACAGCCTATGTAAATCAAAGAAGTAGAGAATCCTATCAAACTATTGTATATAACTACAGCGCCGTGACTGACCGGAACGCTATCGCATATGATCGAAATCGCTATGGCAACCTCTATTCTATTTACACACACACACACACACACACGCACACACACGCACACACGCGCGCACGCGCACACACACACACACACACATACACATGTTTTTCTTCCCTGTTTGGCGTTTGACCTGTGGAACAGACTGTGTTGTAAGTGTGGTGACATCCTTATGTAATCTCCTAATTAAAATAATCCAGTACTTTTCTGAGTGCGCACAGAAAATGGCCTTGACAGTGCCTGTGTGTGGCAACACTCACATTTCAGGACTAGTGATAAAACAAACTGCGGGATGATAAAAACACACTTTGGCGTGACGTATGTCAGTGTCACAAGCGACAAGTCCATTTAAGGACGTATACCTTTAAGCATGACTATGACTGTGAGTTAGGGTGAAACAATGTTGTGTCTTAATGGCCACAATATTATCCATATCAAGTGCGCATTTCATAACATGCCGTCCTTGCTGATGTTGTCAAATTACATAAAAGGTATTTGACCTCACTGTTTTGAGTATCTCAGAATATGAAAATCTTTCAGGCACAGATAATGGTCTTCTTAGTTTGAATAGATGGTTTGAACCACACTTTTTTTTTTTAAATCTAGAATCAGTCACAGGAATTGGTCTGGTATATTTGGTCATACCAGACATATTTCACATTTTCAGAGCCCTGACTATAAAAACAGGTGCACAAAGTGGTATAAATGACTGTCTCTGACTTATGATGACTCCATAATAAGAACATTTACATTCTTTATGAGATTATCATTATGTTATTCAATGCTCTCTCTCTCTCTCTCTCTCTCACTCACTCACTCTCTCTCCCTCCCTCCCTCCCTCTCTCTCTCTCTCTCTCTCACCCTCCCTCCCTCCCTCCCTCTATCTCTCTCTCTCTCTCTCTCTCATTCTCTCTCTCTCTGCTTAATAAAAACAGAACCACCTGTCTGCTGCTCTCCGTTGACTTAAGTCTGGTCTGAAGCGCTGGTTGCCTAGCGATGTAACCATGACGTGATCTGACATTAAATAACTACGAGACAGGCCAGTGCAGCTCAACCTCTCTAAGGTCCATCCTGATTTAAACCCTCACTTTCACACACACACACACTCACACCCACACACACGCACGGCACAGTAACCAAGTAACCACGGGCAAAAGAGGCACGTCCAAACTTTTCTCCAATTCATTATTCGCATGGACTACTCAGGTCTGAGAGAAAAAAGCCGTCGTAAAGGGCAAAGCTCTTTGCGTAAAGATCAACGAAAGACAGCGATCGCTTTGCTCGGAGCAGGCGTGTCGGTTTGAACAAATGCATGAACATAACAAACAAGGCTGCTTTGTTGTGGCTGAAACTTTACACTGGGCACGTGAAAAAAAAAAGAACCAACCCCCCCCCTTTTATGCGTGTGCGAATTCCGTAGACAGAACGATGACATGAGTTGTTTGAACTTTTGCTATTTAATGAGATGATAAACTCATTTAGAGTTTGGTTTACTCTGTTGAGTGGGATACAGGTGAGCATTGTTCACAATATTTTCCCTAACAGTCACACGTCACGGTTTATACGATCCTCTCTGTTTCCATTCGCGCTCTATAAAAGGTTCTACAGTGCATTTGGGCTTGAACTGAGGGAACACACTATTCACAGTGAGTATCAGTAGGCTCCTCTCTGAAGATCAGAGCTCAACAGTAACCCAGCAGAGAGCTAAAAACGCAGTCTTGAACATGCACTGCTAACTGTGTGTGTGGCTCATGCTCTGTCTATTGTCAACCTTGTTTGAAACATGCTCTTAAATCGCCTCTCTGTAGGTGTGTAGTGTTGGCACATAAGCTGTATGACTTTGTGACAGTTAACTTGGATGAGTCTGTGGGTGATGACTTTAGGTTTATGAGTCAGTTGCAGGTACAGTGCAGAGCGCAGCTTAGCAAGCGAGTGTGACACTTTGACTGGAGAAGTAAAAAAAAAAAAAAAGAAAGAAAAAAAAAAAAGCTATGACATAGCACATTGTGGGTGGTGCTCTCTGCCCAAACAGGTGATCAGGAATTACGCCAATCAACTCACAGCCATCACCACACGGACCTCTTAGAAAGAGCTCACAGAAAAAAGAGACTGGACATGAATGCCATGTGGATGTTCCGTGCACACGTGCATTGGTGTGTAGGAGTGAGAGACAGAGAGATAGACAGAGAGACAGAGAAGGGGGGGGGGGAGAGAGAGCGAGAGGGAGAGAGAGAGAGAGAGAGAGAGAAGAGAGAGAGATTCGCAATCCATAGTTCCATACATACTGCTTTCTAACTTTAAGTATGTAAGCATTAGAATTGTTGTATGACATTTTAGGAATATTTGGTTGGACAAAGCAAGCAAAGAAAAAAAAAATGAAGAAAAAAATAGTTTGCACCTGGATTTTCAAACCAAAATGGAAAATCCTCAGTGTTATCCTAAATCTTGGCATTGTTGTGTGTTAATACAAGGCGAGACATCAGTAAATCTGCCACACACACGCACACACGAAGAGACTAACAACAGTGAATTCACAAACACAAATATCTGATCTTTTATGAAACGCAATGCATGGCAGTGAAATTACTCATCAAAAAAAACCAGGTAGGACAGTCTATGTTTATGGTGATTTAAGATATGACTAAAAAAAGAAAGAAACAAAAAAACTTAAGAGAAACTTCAAAACGTTGAAAGAGGCGAACTTACCACTGGGTGTAAGTTCGGGCTTGATGAATTCTCTCGTCCCTCTCCTGAGACACTACCCTGTTTTCTCTCCTTCTTTCTCTCTTTCTCTGTCTCCAAGGGGAGGCTGCGTCTTACATCACTGACATCTGCAAATGAAGGCGAGCAGGAGATGAATACAGAGAGAGAATGCGACGGGGGGTGAGGGGGGGGGCAGCTCTGTGCACGTGTCTGTTTGTTGGTAAGCGGGGAGAAAGAGACAAGGTAGGCAGCGGAGAAGGTATATTCCATGGGCTATGAAATGACACAGGGCTCTGCGACTTCCTCAGTCATTACCGGCCTCTTTGACACGCGTAAGGAAAGTCAAACTGAATTTGAAACCATGCTTAATTCACCTGCTAGAGCAAATTCTCACAGTGACTAGCGGGACAGTGTGTGCGTGCGAGAGAGAGAGAGAGAGAGAAAGAGAGACAGAGAGAAAGAGAGACAGAGAGACAGAGAGACAGAGAGTGAGAGAGAGAGAGAGAGAGAGAGAGAGAGAGAGAGAGAAGAATGTCTTGGGAAACCAAATGAAGGTTATTAGGAGGAAGCGATGAATCCTTTGTGGCCTGAATTCTTGGCCGGATTTTAAAAATGTTTGAATTCTTCTGGCGTGATACTCAAGCCAAATCTCATCATAAGAAGAGCTCATCTACTCTCAACACATTGTTCAATTAGAACTCAATAAAGAGGTCTGGCAGGGAAGACTCACTCTCGAGCCTTCTCCTCTCCCCCTCGATGTAAACCCATGGGAATACCACAGAAGCGTGGAATGAAAGGACGGGAAGTCCCACTCTAAATCTCACCTCAGCGTGCCACAAGTTCCAAACACAGCATTTTTTCAATTGTTTTTTTTGGATAATAATTGATAATAATTACATGTTAATAATTACACGGAATATGTGATATGTAATATAATTAATGACCAAAATTAGTGACCGTTGTTCTTTCTTTTTTTTTTTTTCCTCCTGAAAGATACGAGCATAAACCGGATGGTCACAGTCTTTCATGGCCAGATGAGAAAGAGAGGGTGTGTTTGGAGAGGCTTTATAATATCCAACAGGGCTTCTTTCCACGGCCACAAACTGTCCGTGAGACAAGAAGCTGAACTTTTCAATGCTGTGGTTCTGCTGTGAAAGCCATTCACTGTTCTCAATACACTTTCAGACAGAGTGAACAAAAGGCACTGAGCAAAAAACAAAAAAATGCCCTTTGCTGGGAGAGAGAACTTTCCATAGAAATCACTTCAATTTCTCTCTCTCTCTCTCTGTGTGTGTGTGTGTCTCTCTCTGTCCTAACACACAATAGTATCTAAAGGAGGAAGGCATCATATCAACATAATTCCATACTGATATTCCGTTTCATTCGATATTCTTATATTAACTCCACAAGAACCCCTAACCCTGTCACTGTCCTCACAGCACTAAAGCCAAACAGGTCTCTCTTTATGGTCATCTATTTATGAAGATCTGTTGACTTTCCAACCATTTCTATCTCTACTGAAATGCATGGTATTACAGTTCAGTGTTTGCTTTAAGCCACCAATTTATGTCAGCTATACAAAATTCATGTTTATTTACCTGCTTACAAACACGTAAGTTAACTTTTTTACACAGCTATAGATGCTTGCCCTAAGCATAGATATATTATTCATCAGTAATAGCAGAAACTAGATAGAAATACTGCCACATAGCAAATGTTAAACACATATATCTTATAACACAGGCCCCTTGAGTTAATACAGGTTTATTAAAAAAATATAATATAAAAAGTACGATTTTTATCCCAACATCTGATTGTATATATTGGCCTGTTATCACACATTTTGTACATGTGTCTATAAGCATCATAAACATCTTAATTATGAATGCTGGCAAGACTGTGCATTCAGTCAACCAAACTTTGCATTTTCTTAGCAACAGCCTACATACAACAGAACAAACACAAAATGGTTTCTATCAAAGCTATTAAACACTGTGTTATGGGGTGTTTTGATGTTGCTGTAACTACACTAAACCATTAAATGTTCCTTGAAAACCATTACATCCGCCCCTTTCCCTTTCTGCACTCTCGCCTGTTTTTTCTTCGGCCTTCGGGTCTGAATGCATTGATTCATGTGCTCTGTTACACAGGTGTAATACTATCTGTCAGGGAGAGAAAAACAAGTGGAATCTACCCCTTCATACCACTTTATCTCCTTTATACCGACCCACACCCTGCAGTTCAGTTCAGAAATAGTCCAAAGTACCTGGTCCTCAACTCGAATACCCCGATGAAAATCCTTTTTTTTTAACGAAAGATGATTGCAAACGCTCAGCCATGACAAGCCAAAGAATGTTAAAAATTCCACTAGCATCCCTTGGCCAAAGAAAAGCAGTTATGCTCGAAATTTCTTGGCTGTAACTTTATCTCCTGCAGAGTGAACTTTTTTTAAACATTAACCACTCTCCAGTAACAGATGTCATTCATACAGTTAGAGAGAAGCTGATGTGTGCGATCATTAACTGTGTTATACATAGAGACACTCCTGAGCAACGCCGCCATTGACCTTTGGATGGCGATTATCTTTGCGGGACTTGGTTAAGGAGTTCCCACCCTCAGTATTCAAACAACAAGCACCTGTCTTATTGCTGGTCAGACCTGTGAAAAAACTCACTGTTCTTACTGTTCGTCTAGACCTAGGGTAGATGGTAGATGAACAGTGTCTGAAGGTGATTTTTGGTTCACTATTAAAAGCAGTCTAAGGATAAGTGTATAATAATGGAGAGAAAGAAAGAACCTCTAAGAATCTCAAAGAGGTAAACCCTCGGAAGCAAAGCGCGGACCAGTTTTTACGTGGTCTTGCATGAGGTTTCACGTGTTTATCTATGATAGATAGCTATGGTACCTATCGCCTCTTCAATTCATATACTGCTCTCAGATCTGAGTTTTACCATCTACAGTCGGAGTAAAAAAAAAAAAAAAAAATGAAAAACTGATCTGTTATCTGTTCCCAGAGATTCCATATGTTGCCCACTCTGACCTCACCCTATCTCCAACACATACTCACACACACACGCGCGCGCACACACACACACACACACACTGAGGGCACACAGGACAGAGTACTCATCATTGGTCATACAGTACTATCATGTCCTTAAATACCATCTGCCCAAGCATACGTACATCAAGTACACCAGGAATGAACAGGCTGTCCTCTCAAAGTCGTGACATAATACACATATTCACATACCTAGAAAACATGTAATCCACACTGCTCATACAACAGTGCCGTCTGTCCCAACCTGCTCATAAATAGTGGAACTATGGTTGTAATCTTGTAAGATATGTATATTTGCCTGCTTTATTGTTCAGAGTGGTTTGGTCGGGGAATATGACAGTGTGACAGGATCACATTCTGCAAGCTTGTTGAAAGTAAACTAAACCCAAACTGAACGAGAGAGTAACACGATGCATCGTGGGCTTTCTCTTTAAAACGTACTCGTTTCCGTGCCGTTCTCCAGATGAGGATCTTGTCCTTTGACAGACTGTTTCTTTCTGCTTTAGGATTTTCCCTATTTTTAGGTGGCCTTGTTCTCACAATGTTTCTCTGTAGCCTCTTCGTTCTTGTCATCCACTCAAACCGCTCTGCTTCAAGAGCGCGCACCTCACACCATGGGATTTCTTCACTGACGCTATCAGCACTAAATCTCGACCCACTGTACCGTACACCAAAAGTTGGGGTGTTGGTACATACACAGAGTCAAACTGAATTTTTGATAAGGTTTAAGGCTTGATGAGTGTTTCAGCAGAGTGAATGTTGTGTTGTAAGAGTAAACTGATAGAGGATACCGTTGAAACCAACCTAGGTTGCTGCCAAGATCATCTCACAGGATATTAAAACAAATTATCACTGAAATGTAAACAGCTATCACTCACTCCCCTGAGAGAAGTTTGCAGAAAAAAACAGAATCATAAGTAGTCCTTTTATTTATGAACGTTAAAAGTTATTAAACGTTATTTCTTCACATAAATACTTCTAAATTATTAAATGGGATAAATGTCGTTTGTTTTGTTGGGTATGTAGTTTCAGGTCAGTTTGCATTATAAACATAAAAGTTCGACCTGGGGTCATCGCTTTCTTCTGTAAGGAAACCTTATAGATAAGAGGGTTCTGCAGCGCTTGTAATGTCTTTCCTGAGGATACAGTTGGTCTCTGATCTTTCGAGAGTCAACATCACAGTTTCTTCTTGATGTCTGTTACTGAACCTTCCTCTCACACTTATTCCACTGGGACACACGGTCACACAGTATAAAAAAACTCTAAGATCTACTCTTTAAAAGAACTTAAATCGTTTTGCACATCAAAGCCACGTCAGTGTGTGGCAGATACAAACGAATTCAAAATCTCTACCGATGCAATGTTTAGATAGCTTGGGCTTAGTAATTAGTCTACAGCAATTATGCGAACAAGCGTCGCGTTGACTTTAAACGAATGACACTAGTTGAGACATTAAAAAAATCTTTACACTGCATGTTCGAAATATAATTTTTCAGATAGCAACTAGGAAGCAAAGAGAAAAAATTTAAAGGTCATCTCACCTCAAACGTAGAGTAGACGGAACGCACGGGTCAGCTTCGCCAGCGATACTTTCACCAAATCACAGACAAGTACTGAGCAGCAGATATTGAGCTGAATGAATCTGACTTCAGACCTGTCGTTGGGGAGTACCGTACTTGACACATCCCGCCCATATGCAACAGGACGTCACTCTTAACTCCCGCCCTCCACGGAAACCCCAACGGTTTTAAAGCCACTGAGTTTCCAAAACTAAACCACTTTATAACTGACGCAGGCAGAACCCCTAGATTACTGATGCTCTGATGTCAGCTTAATTGGTTTGCAAAAGCATTTTAGTGACACTGGTCATTGAAAAAATCGTGAGCGCAGTAAGAGTGTGCGACAACTTTCAAACCCTTCTGAACAATCATTTTAATTGTAAAGAAGTTTCCGAGCACGAAAATACTTTCCAGACCTCTAACTTCTTCGTTGTGTAGGAACCAAATGTTTTCTCTGTCAGTAAATGAACAGCCTTTGTTGTTTTATTGAAACAGGGATTGGCTGTTTGATCTCAGGACAGGTGTGGCGAGATTGCCCATAGCTCGTACCAGCAACGTACCAAGCTGATATGTGATATCTTATTATAACCTACAACCTGTAAACATTTATTATGCCGTATTGTGATATCCCTTTCAACCACTGGTAGCCGGTAATTCAAATTTAATTAACCTGAAACGTAACGATAATTCGTTGAATGGTAGATGAAGAAAAAACCGCAAACATTTTGCTATGTCAGCTAGAAATCTATTTTATTTATCAAGCCTGATATTCATAAGCACACAATTAAAAGTGTAAAAAATACATAATATTATGTAAAACAGTTAAAAAAATTGACCACATAACGTGGTCTTGCCCATTATAACGAGAATAAACAAGTAGCACCATGAAGATTCAAACACAGACACAATGTCAATCAAAGTGGGTGAAAATCTATATTTGAATACCATATCTCACAGTTATTAAGGGCAAAATACAGTCAAATGTGATAAAACAATTTTAAAGATCCAGTTTAAACCATTAAATCACAACTATAGTGGAGAGCTGAAGCCTGTGCGTCTGAAGGCAACAGTCGTTGTGAATAGTCCTCTCAGCTAGAGATGGTATGATGTGATGATCATTCAGTCATACAGATCTCTGAATGCCACACTCCTGCTGAAAGACACACACATAAAATGCATGAACATAACATAATAACATATTTATCAGTCCTGACCCCCCATTACAACAGCGTCTCTAAACCTTTCTCTCAGATGCCCACAGTTCTCCACACTATATGTCTCTCCCTGCTTTAACATACCTACTTCAGCCAATCAGGAGCTTGAGAATGAGCTGATGAGTTCAGTCAGGTGTGTTAGAGTAGGGAGAGAGTACATGGTGCTGTGGCTGTCCAGGAAGAGGACTGTTCAACACTGCACTATAATATGAATGTAAGGGATGTATTCTTGTATTAATGTAAACTAATACGAATATGTTTGTTGGGGGTTGCTATTCTAGAATTGGTAGTTTGGTTTGTCACTTTGGTTTAGTTTGATTTTCAAGAGGGAATTTGATATTTTAACTTAATACTGAAACCAACTTTCACTGAAAACTACACATTAGACACAATCCTGCATGACAATGACGAGTGATGAATAAGCATAATCACTAGTTTAATGAATTCTTACTGCAGGCTTATTTCATTTACTGTTAAACATGAACTCATAAGAGACAAAGAGGGAAGGAGGAGAATTAAAAGGTTGATGTGATTCAAGGCTGGTGTCCTTGGCTAACCTCTCTGACGAGCGTTCAGGGACCAGGGTGTCCGGGGCACTGTGGTAAGCGCGTTCCGGGGACCAGGATTGGCGTGGGCTGAGTGAGCGACGTACGGGAGACGAGGAGCGCAAGGTGGAGGAGAAGAGAGGAGACAGAGTGGAGGAGAGACCCTGCCGACGTAACTCCTGCATTGCGCGCTCCCTGAGAAGGAGAGAGAGAGAGAGAGAGAGAGAGAGAGAGAGACAGACAGACAGACAGACAGACTCCGTTATGGAGTGCCTGATCATGGTGGTTACCATCCTGTGTCATACCGACGTACAGCGGGCAGTTCTTGTTTTTTTCTACTGTCTCACCTTTCAAAGCGCTCTGCAGAGAGCTGTCTTTTAGTCATATCCAGGTCTGTCTCCAACTGGGCTGCACGGGTCCTCAGTTGAGTAACCTCCCGGCCCTGAGTGCTCCTGAAAGAGAGACAGAGAGAGAGACAGAGAGAAGGGTTTTGTCATATTAACCCAGTTATGAATATGTGTGTGCATAAGGGTGTATTGTCACTCTCTAGCTGCATCCTAGACAAGGTAGAAAGCGAAATACAGGGCAAATCAAAGTGAGGCTTTGAGGCGGTAAAGCTGTAAATGAGGCCAATAATACTGCATTATGGGAGCTGTGGTCCTTACGCTTTGCTGTCAGCCACGGTGAGCTTGTCCCTGAGTAGCTGTATCTCAGCATCTCTCTCCTGCTGACTGAGCTGTCTCTGTAGTTCCTTCTCCCGTGTGGACACCAGCAGGGACTCCAGACTCTTCATGGACAAGCGCTCACTGGTCAGCTGCTTTCTCAACATCTCAACCTCTGAGTGGCAGCTGTCCAGCTCTCGTTGGACCTGCATTGGCAACACACACACACGCACGCACACGCGCACACACACACACACACACACACACACACACCCACAGATATACATCCACAAATATGCTCTAGGTCAACAAGAAAACTCATATAAAAAAACATTACATCCATTTTATCGAGATAGAAGTTTAACAAACACACTTACATTCTCAAATAGGTTATCTGGAAGGAAAAGGACTAATCAGCACACTTAAATTCAACTTCATTTCATCCTTACAATATCATGAATCATGCAGCTGAAGCTGTTGAGGACAGGCTGCTGTACTCACAGCTTCTTTACTGGCGTCCAGTTTGACGCAGAGTTCGCGAGTCTTGTCCAGATCACTCTGAGTGTGTGTGTGTTCACTCTTGACCTGCCTAAGCTCCTCCTCCACGTCCTGTAAGCTACGGTTCATCTCAGACAGCTGAGTGGTGCAGCTTCGTTCTGAGCACACAGCCTGAGAGACACACACACACACACACACACACACACACACACATTCTCTTATATAGGTGCTCAGTGCAAAATAAAGTGACTTTATGTAAGCTGTACGTAAATTGGGATCAGGTAAAACCTTTAGGGATATGCTAACAACACTTACCACCTGCAGGCTGGTCTCCAGACTCTCGACCTTCTCCCTCAGTCGTCGTCTGTCTGTGTCTGCGTTCTGTAACTCCAGACGCAGTTCGCTGGCCTTGGCCTCTGCCTGCTTAGCCTGGCCCTCCCAACTCTCTGCCTGCACCGACGCTCGACGCCGGTTCTCCTGCAGCTCCCTGCACTCTTGCTCCTGTAAGTGCAGATAAAAGTCTACAACTCCCATTCACTGCAATTCTTATGGACTACAGTTTCACTTGATTACGATTACCATTGATTACAATTCTCACCGTCTCTGATTCCATTTGAACATAGCTTTTCATGGATTACAACAGTTCTAACAGACTACATTTCCTAAACACCACAGACCTTATTGACTAGAGTTCAGATGAACAGCACATCTGACAGGGGATGTCTCATGGGAAACACTTTCAAAAGGACACAAAGCTAACAGACCACAATAATGTGAAAAATGTCTCTTTGCTGGTGTAAAATAACTATCTTAAACATTTACTACATTTGTCAAACCTAAATAGCGGTGCACAACGGCTTATCTCAACAATTCTGTCGGATTACGATGGTACTACGCCAATCGCAGCCGCTGGGTGTTACCATTTTAATGGTCTGCTGACTAGGTTGTACCTTTGTGGATAGGAGGTTTTCCGTGCGGGCGATGTCAGTTACGTAGTCTTGCACTTTCCTCCGCAAGTCCTCTATATCCTGGGTGGTGTTGTCCAGTTTCAGCTGCAAAGCCTGACAGGTTGTGAAAAGAGTGGAAAATTGAATAGTGTTATATACAGGGCTGTAGTATTTTGTCTGGCCACAAATGGCCTGATTCATTATATGATTTCTCAGGGCACAGATATGTATCACAGGGTCTCTAACAGGGACAGTCATAACAGTATTTCAGTCATTTTTATTGGCACTATCCATTAAAACCCATTAATAAATATCGTCAAATCTAGTTCTTAATGTGATGAACAGTTATTAAACTAAAAGAGCCACTCCAGTTCATGACCAGTGTCAAACCACAACCCTTAACACCATTACAGAAAACACTAGGCTCCAGTCTATTGTTCAGGCTAGCTGCTGAAACAAGCTGTGGTTCTGACCTGGTTGTCCAGTCTGGCTTTCTCCAGGTCATTCCGGAACTGTGTGTTCTCCCTCAGCGTTGTGTCCTTCACCTTCCGTAACGCAGACAGCTCCTCGTCCGCGTCCGACAGTTTCCTCCTCGTCACGTCTAGTTCTCGATCTCGCCCACTGGCCTCTCTTCGCAGTGCTCTGGAGCAGGGTTGGGACAATGTTTAACAAAATCACACAAGAACCGCAGCAAAGCATTCAACAGCAACGCCAAAGCAAAAAGAACATGTCTGGCCTCATGTTCTGGGAGGTGGATGGGACCTTGTAACTGCCAGGTATGGGGTCCCTCAGTGGAAGGACAATACATTCTCATCATGTCTCTAAGTCTCAGGACGCTCTTGGCAGGACCAGCATGGTACAGTAAAGTTTTTGAGAAGCACAAATGAAAGTAAATCAACAGTCTAAGTATCTACAACTAGCAATGAATTGAAAAGAAAAAAAAAAACAAAAAACGAAAATAAAAACATCTTGTACAGAATGATGACTGCTATAGCTAGATTTTAATTGAAGTGTTCTGAAGATTTCCTTAACACCTGCCCTTTTGTCTTCTGGGTATATGTAACATCTCATCTCAGCAGCAGCACAAAGGAGAAAATGACACAGGCTCGACCCGCGACGGGCCAAAAGTTTCCTGTGTGTCAAAGCAAATGCTAAACATTCACCTCAGCGATATACCCCTATATCAGCCTGTGTTGATATGAACCATGTTAATGCTAGAGACCTGATTTTAGCATGTAACGTAGATTTACAATGCTCTGACATACAGAACAGTATTCACACCACTTCCTGAATGGGACACAAATACAGAGGAAGAATAATTTCTTACTGGACAGTTTCCTCCAGCTCCTCTGTCCTGAGCTGCAGACTCCGGATGGTTTTCTCCTGAGAACGTATGAAGATAAAACCAAACACATAGCATGAATGAACAAGCTGCTTATTCCACTTTATTTCAAATACAGGGACCTCTATAACACAGCAGTGAACACTGTAACGGTTTACTATGACATGAATGGGAACAATTTTATTATTATAAAACATGAGAAGAAAATTAGCCTTTACCATTTTGTGGAGACAAAGTGAATCAGGTTAGCATACTCACTGTTGGACGTTTTGACAGATTAACGGTCATCTGTAAGACTTCTCGTGTAACTTTGCTTCCATTTATGTTACCAAAACTCAGCTATGGGCCTTTGACTTGCATTACTCTAGAATAAAATGTATAACCGTGTCAGTCTCTGCTGTAAAATGGTTAGCGAGTGGGCTACCTTGACATCTAGCTGGCTGTGTGCTGAGCACAGCTGGTCGTTCTTTCTGTCCAGCTGGTCTTGTAGAGAATCTCTGCGTTCGTCCAGTTCTGACACAGCACCCTTCAGCTCACTCACCTCTTCTCTCAGACTGTTCACCTGCATCAGCAAAGAGTCTGATACACACACCCCAAAAACACACGACGCCATTAGCATCCGCGCTAAGAACATTTAGATACAGGTTCTGTTACTACCTATGTAGTACACAATATATCTAATTCATTCATACACAGACTGCGAGATTATTCACTTCAGTTGTTTTTTTCTGTTCCTTTCAGGGCATGACAAAGTAACAGCAAATTTTGCTCGCATCTTAAAAAAAAAAAAAAAGGTTTCAAATCCTCCTGAGTGTATGGTCATCATGCAGACGCAGACAGAGCAAGGGGTAGTTTGTGGACTCCTCACCGTTCTTCTCATCCAGCATTTTGTTTCTCTCCTGGACCTTCTGTAACTCCCCGATCCTGTGGGTCAGTCTCCGCTGGCTGTCAGTCAGGGCAGTCTCCGTTTGACTGCTTGACAGCCTGTCACATCGCCAGCCGAATAAAAGCCCAAATGGATCAAAGAAAAGCCCAAATGGATTCAGCTGTTCAGAGGTCATCAGGACATCATAACATGCTGTCACACCAATATGATGTCACTTGAATTACGCTAAGAGACATAGGTTTGTGTTTTTGTGTGTGTATGTGTGTGTGTGTGTGTTTGTGTGTGTGTGTGTGTGTATGGGAAGAGGGGGCTTGCCTGAGAATGCTGCACTCATTTCTGACACGATTCAGCTCTTCCTCTGTGGAAGCCAGCTTTCGACCAAGTCCACGGATCTCATCTTCCAACCCCATCATCGTCTCCCTCATCTGGCCATGCCTGCTCCTCTGCTCCACCCGCTCCTGCTCCAGCTAACAAATACACACACACACACACGCACACACACACACAAACGCACATGCACGCACACACACACGCGCGCGCGCGGACAGACATGCACACACACGCGCACACACACACACACACACACACACATATTTAGTAAAGCATATTATGTGGTTTAGCTGAGGGCTAAGAAATCAGTGTGTGGCCCTGAGCCAAGAACAATCTTCTTCGTTTGTGGTTGAACACATCTCATTGTTAAAGAATGTTGTACAATGGTTAGAACAAAATCTACACCTAATGTTTTTTTTTAGCTCTGATCAAAGGGAACATGTTTAATTACAAAGAGCAAGTCCAAGCAAGTGCCTAGTGACACACAGCTCCAGTGTCCTTGAGGGCCCTTGTTCTCCTCTTTTTGTACCCTCACACCCTAATCACAACCTAGGAACAACCTGTGTCACCCAATCACAAAAAACCCAGCAGCGTTTCGGCCAATAAGAACCGAAAATGAAACATCTCTCTTATTAACATCACTGCCTCGGTGTTGAGTGCTGGGGACAGGCGCTCACTGTTAAGATGGCGTTCTGCAGATCCTCCACTCTCTGTTCCAGATGAGCCTTCTCACTGATGGCAGTCTCCTGAGAGATCTGACACACACACACACACACACACACACACACATACACAAACACAACAGTCAGCGTCGTAAGCAGCTATAAAAAGAGTTCCTTTCGTCTCGCTCTCCTCCCCTGGTAGTTGATTTAACCAAATAATATAGCCCAGAGAGGAGCAAGAGGACCTAAGTGATTTTCCCTGACTGAGGAAAACGCACGTACACACGTCAACATAGACACAGACATACAGACACGTGCGCACATACACACACGCACACACCATTTGAACAATAACAAATTTGGAGAGAAAAAACATCACATCATTACAGTACTAAGGGGCTGTAAGGTCATTTGAGTGTATGGTTGTGACTAACTGTTTTCCATTTCTGTTTACAAAGTACGGCACCTGTGGCATAAAGGGACAGCCGAGACGAAAACATTCAATAAACAACATGATAGCAAGTATGATTCAGTTCTGAAGGGGAACAGCAGCCTCACGAAGTTACAGTTAAATAAAGCATAAATTTGAAGAAACATTCTAAAGAGCTTCAGTCACTACGAAAATGTGTTATTCATCTATCATAAGAATCGACCATCGACGGTTGCCCGATTTGACATCGTCACTGCTCAGCCCTTGGACCCTTTTGACTCTGAGAACCAGATGTTTCCGTGCCCTCCCAATTTCCCCGCCTGTTCACTCTGCGTCCGCCATCCGTCCCACCTTCAGTCTCTCTCTCAGGCTGTCTCTCTCCGTGCTCATGCGGTGCAGGTCTGCCGCTGCTTCGTCCTGTTCGGCCTCCACGCGCTTCAGGATGGCCTGAGCCGTCACGTTGTTTTTGGCCCCGCGCGTCGCCTTGGACTTCATCACCTCCCGACGTAATGCCGCAATCTCTTCCTGAGCCTACAGACCGAAGCCAATCAGGGTCACAGAGCCCAGATGCAGTATAAAGTGTTTTAAACATCAAAAGGGGTGGATAACCACTTGCAAAGACATCAGGAGGCAAACACAAGGATCCAAAGAGGAGTGGAGGAAAAAAATGTCTACAAGATACTCTTTCTGACGCTATGTCACACACAAGGACAAGGATTGGCTTGTTTCACAACATCGTCAAAATATAATATTGTACTCTGAAGACAAAGACAGCAGGTAGTGAAACTGAGTAACACCTAACTTAGATGGGTGAGGTCCTGTGAGGTTATTCATTTTGCTTTATTGTGATTATAGCCTGACTCACACTGTCTCAATGCAAAGTTGAAGGCTAAGTTAACGGGGGTGGCAGGGTAGAGTTAGAACCCCACCTGCTGGTAATGCCGACTGGTTTTGTCTCGGTCGGCCATGAGCACTTTGACGTTGGCTTGCATCTCAGAGAGGTGACGTTCGTATTTCTCGAGCATGTTCTGCAGCTCGTCCCTCTCTCTCAACGCCCGCATCAGCTCAGAGTCATATGTACCCCCCTAAACACCAGCACCAACGGAGGACAATGTTAATGACGTTAATGAGGACGGTAAAGGACTGAAATAAAACAAACGGCAGTGAGAATGATGGGAATGGATAAACAAACCAACAAAGAAATAATAAATGATTTCTTACAAATTATTAAGTAATGTTACTTAACAACAATTGTTTTCAAATGCAATTATATTTTCAACAGTACTAAATCACTTTCGAATTTCATCAAGCATAGCACATGGCCAACCAAAAATAAATTTTTTGGACTTATGAAACAAAACACAATGTATCTCTCTCTTGCTCTTCTGACTAAGCAAAAAGTGCTGATTCTGGGTCCCGGTTCCTGCTTTTGGTAACTTTCTCTCATCTGTACCTTCACAGGGGGCTGTCTGGTAGGACTACGACATGTGGGCGGGGCACGGGTGGGGCTAGCGGAGCGTCGCGACCTCAGCATCTTTCTCAGTCTCTCCACCTCCTCCCTGTAACGGTCTCGCTCTTCCTCAACACTGCGAACAAAACTGTCCAATCGGGAGTCACGCTTCCCTCCACCGACCAATCCCTCATTAAGGGCCTGCTCCCTCTCTGTATGTGAGGGTCAGAGATGAAACTGTCTTTAACCCTTTCATATTTAAAACTCAATTTACTTTAGCAATATGATGGGCCAAAGTATTTGTCATGGCCCAATCAGTGACGACGCTACTATTACTACAAATGCAAGTTATATTAACATCAACTGAATCTGTCCCTTTGTGTAAAAGGGTGACATTTAACCAAGATTACAGAACAAAGACACTGAGGTCGACAGGAAGAAGTGTCCACACAGTTATGGAGAGATTATGAAGCGTAAGCATATGACACACTGACCCAAGAGTTTGAGCTGCTGCACCTGCTTAATCAGCTGGCTCCTTTCCTGCTGCAGTTGTTCCAACAGGTTCTGGAGGTCCTGGTTCTGCTCAGTTTTGGAGCTCAACTGAACATGGAGCTCCTCCACATCTGACAGGGATGACTCACTCACCTTTACACCTGCAAACTTAGAAGTTTTTCTTTTTTTTTTTTACTTTCATGGCAGGACACGGCACACTTTGAAACACAGTTTAACTAATAATGCTTTACTTTCATATTTTTTGTACACATATTCCTCCCATAAACCACCCTTGCCCATCCAACTCCATAGCTCTGACGGGCTCATTGACGATACCCATGAACACTCAAACAGTGTTGCCAGCAGCCATTAGCACAAAGATAAAAGGACCAGAGAGCTTTCTGGCAGACCATCAGCATAGCACATATCACAATTAGCCTATACGAGTGTTTACTCTATACTAGGCATAGCACATGATGCACACATAGGCCAACTAAAAGTGTCCTTAGAGATGTCAGCTTGGTGACAACGTTCTCCAAAGAGTTGATCTTTTCAAAGAGTCAGGTCAAAGAGTTGATACTCAATGAAATTTTACAAAGACAATAATCACAGACGACATATTCAACACAATCTTCTTCAGAAAAAAGAAAAGAGAAATACCACATATAATAAAGTAAATTTCAACCTTTCATTTATTTGACTAATTTTTTTATTTGATCAACTGTTCACATTTCCATATGTAAACAGATTAAGACTGTTTTAAGACTGTGTGAAGGAAGAGAGGTACGTTGGATAAAACACAGGTTTTTGTAATCCACATCTACCTTGCCTCCCTCCTCGTGATCATCTGCAGCGTCCAGCGAAGTGGCACTATCCAGCTGTGGCTGGCAGTCAGGGCAGGGGCGGTCTTCTGTCTTCACCTCCACCTGCGGGCTTTCCTCCACCTCGACCTCCAGCGACACTTTCCCTTCCGTCTGTAATTATTCCACATTAGTGATTGAAACGTGCGTGCGCACACAGGCAACATAGTGAAGAAAGAAAAAAGTAAAAACACACATACAGTCTTTGCTCCTCACCGTGTCGAAAAGTGGGAGTTTCTCAGGCATCGTTTTGTTCAGAACATGTGCATTTAAACCTTTAAAAAGTGTATTCTAAATTTTTACATTTTAAGGACGGCCTACCTTTTGATTCATTTACATAGTTAGGCACACGGGTCAACTTTTGGTGACCTTTTATTATTTTAGTTCCAAGTTACAAGACAAGATATTTTCTTAACTGAACTAATAAGCTACCTCAACACTAACTCGGCAAGGTTGCTATAGCAACGAACATACAGCGGTCTCCTCTTAAAACACGATTTCATGTAGTTTGAAAAATCGAAGCCAAGAACTCAAGTTCTGGTCGTATAGTTTTAAAATAAGATTAAAGTGTTCTTTCGTTTAACTTAACCCACGTGCTCATAGGTTTCTTGTTGTGCTTAACGCCTATATTTCTAAGGCACAAAACCGACTCTTTCCAACGAGCGCATAACCTATCTTGGATTTATGTCTTCGCTCACGATTAGATAATAGTGCAGCTTCAGCTCTTGCAACATTGCTAACTCGGCTGAATTTAGCACAAATGCTCACTAATCGTCGCAGGACAGTCACACTTGTGGCTATGACAGCAAATGTTTCATTTGTCTCAGTGGCTGGATTAATGTAGAGGCCTCTGGTACGGTTATTGACGTAGTTATTGGAAATGTGAAAAGAGGATGTTAAAGTATTACCTAGTGTGGTGACTGGAAGTCTCTTGAAATCTGACTGTGTTGGTCAAATTTCAGCGACAATCTCTCTTTACCCCTAAACCGCTTTTCTACACAGGATAATCATTCGGACAAATCACAGTTTAGGATTAAAGTCACAAGAACGAACGTCAGAAACGTGGTCAAGGAATGAAACCAATCAGATGGCTCTTTCCCCGGTCGTTTGAGCCCGTCGCCTTAGCAACCAAGCGTACATACACAAGCATGCAATGAATCATATGTAGCTCGATTTAACATTAAGAATTTAACATTTAATTGCGCTGAAAACATGTTCTGTTTAAACTGCACCAATAATTAAGCAAAATAATATTATCTCTCTGTCAATAATTAGAACAAAATGCTACTGAACTAACAAATTTGTAAAACTGTTTAAATTAGATGCAAAACGATGCAGAACTGTGTAATTAATGCATAACATTCTTTGCTCTTTTCATGAAACAACAACAAACAAACAAACAAACAAAACTGTGCGATCGTTATTAATTACCTTGTGTTCGTTTGGCGCAACTGAATGTTCCATCGATCGAGTCCTACAGTTACAGCAATCTTTGGGCTACTGCTGTGAAGAGTGTAGTAATGACTCGACGGATCATGGCATATGAATGAAGTCAGGAAAGCTTATCTG
Source organism: Chanos chanos (assembly GCF_902362185.1). Classification (NCBI taxonomy): domain Eukaryota; kingdom Metazoa; phylum Chordata; class Actinopteri; order Gonorynchiformes; family Chanidae; genus Chanos; species Chanos chanos. The sequence goes on from NC_044501.1 coordinate 12,021,407, forward strand.
TGTGCTGTATGCTTTGTGCCGCTGAAGGCAGTTTGACACACTCACAACCGTGACAAAATGACATGGTCCTGTTTGTTGGGTTATTAAAAATGGATTAGCTGTTCAGTTGCTCGTCTTAAGCAACTGGAGAGAGCAAATCTGTAATGTGACAGATGAAACACAGAGAGCATATTTATATACCGGTTTTGGCACCAATCTTTACACATGAATTCAGATTCATAATGTAAGTATTCCACAAAACCGCTAGATGGTGCTATAAGAGCACTATTGTCGACAGGTTCACAAGACGGAAACAGATCCTCTGACACAGGATATGCATAGTGTGCAGCAGTATGGAGACAGAGTACAGCTGTAGAAAATAAGTTCACTTTTAACTTTTTAACATTGCCCTCAACGCTTTACGTCGGTGAATGTTTGTCTTTAATAGAAGGTCTCAGTTAAATTATCCAGGACACAAGCTTTAAAGAACGTTTACGATGATTCTGAGGACGTTTACTGGTATGTCAATGACAATACGAGACATCTCACGGCTCGTACGACTCAAAAGCACTCTGTCCTCTTATTTTGATGAGACTGGCAAAACAGGCGTCATCCTAAAATCCATGTCAACAGACATTTTTGAAAACCTGGCTTTTGAAGATTGGATACATGATCACGTTAATTTGCAAAACAGAAGCGTTCTGTTTCTGTGGAGAAATGCGCCTGCAGTTGTCATAGGCAGACATCAAAATCCCTGGCAGGAATGCAACCTTGGTTTGATGAGACGGATGGGGATTCCACTCGCGAGACGTCGCAGTGGAGGTGGAACCGTCTTTCATGATTTAGGAAACATCAACATGACGTTCTTCACGTCGAAGAAAAAGTATGACCGACACAAAAATCTCAGTGTTGTTACGGGCGCTCTGAAAGAACTGCGGCCAAATCTAGATGTTCAGGCGACAGACAGATTCGACATACTGCTTAACGGACATTATAAAATTTCAGGCACCGCAGCAAAATTGGGGCGGGCGGCTGCGTATCACCACTGTACATTGCTTTGCTCGGCTGATCGGACAACGTTGTCCTCTGTGCTGAAAAGCACGTGTGAGGGAATAAAAAGTAACGCGACGCCGAGTGTGCCCTCTCCTGTGAAAAACCTCTTGGACGAAGATCCAACTTTGGATTCCAACACTATTATGGAGGCTATCGCGTCCCGGTACAATGTGGAGTTCGGGTTTGACAGCCCAGTTATCACAATTGATCCTAGCAACGAAACACTACTACCTGGTATTCACAAAATGACCCACGAACTTCGGTCGTGGGAGTGGGTTTATGGAAGAACTCCAAAGTTCAGCATTAGTACAGACTTTGTGGTGGATGAGATGTCCGATATAAATGTGACGTTGAACATTGAAATCAAGAACGGCATTGTTGAAAGCTGTCTTCTAGACATACCTCATGACTGGCTGCATCCAGAGACGTTAAAGGAATTTTGTTCTCTTCTGACAGGCAGCAAATTCTGTCCAAACGAGACCGCTGTACTTATTGCCTCCTTCATGCGAGCAAACCACGAAAGTAATGAACTTACTACCAAGATTCATAATTTGTTTGAAAAAGTCGTGTCCGTGATGTGATTTAACCCAAATAAAAAATATTTATTGATGTCATTTCTCAATTCTGAACAATCACGATGTGTGCGTGAGCACTCAACAGCAACAACAACAACACAAGCAACAATAAATTCACTGCTCGCGCACTGTTCAGTGCTAATATAGTGCCTACCTTGTGACTGGTTTTCAGAAACTAAATTCTCTTGATAAAAATATCAAAATTAGACAGTGTTTAGGAGAGGTTCAACAAGTGTGGAAATTAGCAATTAGCGACATATTTAAGATTTCTACAGTCCCATGTAATAACTAAATTGATTATTAATCTCATTTTCAGACAGTATTTCAATATTTCGCCTTTAGCTTAATCCTTGTATGTGCTGAATTTTCGCAGTGTGGGCGGCTTGCATATACTCCTTGGGGTTCACATGAGAGTATAGGCTGCAATTGATGTTACCAGAGATAGGCTTAAGCAGATGTTAAAAAATGTAAAAAGTAAAGTAGACGACTTTACAAATTCATGTGTCAGACAAAAGAAACACTTCCGCTCATACACAAATACTCCTTGGTATGTGAACATAATTAAACCTGTCTATGCACTACATACGTCTACAGCAATGCAATCCTTTCCTTGTGTGATCAGTGAATTTACACTTCACCAGTGAACGCCAGCGGCGCACGCTGCATGTGCATGACAAGCCTGTTCGCCTGTTCTGGTACGCATGCGTAGTTCGTATACCATCCGACCATATGTGTGAGCTACACCATTGAGCAACGAGGGAGATCATTAAAGCACATTGATAATGGGGAAGAAACAGAAAAATAAAGGAGAGGATAGGTAAGTGGCTGAATGAAGCAGATCCTTAGTGTAATAAATTCAGTGTCTCGATTAAAGCTGTTCGTACGCTGTATAAATATTTCAGTGGATATTGCCAGAGCTAGCTTACATAGATAGTCATGAGTTCATGTGGCGGTATAGCGGTAGCTAGCTCGCTAGTTTCTCTGACAAGGCCTGCAAGTGGTTGTGTGACATAGGTAGCTGGTACTCCTTTCCTGAGTATCCAGGCGATAAGTAACATTATAGTGATGTAAATCAAGACACCCATTAACGGAACATTTTCAAAATGTCTGTTTTTTTGTGTACGGTTTTCAGGAAAGCTAACTGTAAGATTGTGTGGATGGCCAGTTTTCATGTTAGTGCAGTCTTATCATTAGAATAGCTTTAGCCAGCTAGCTACTTATGAAGGCAGCTTAGTAGCTGACACACAGTTCGCAGTGTCAAATGAGAACATAGATACCGTGGTACTCATGTGAAGCCACAAAGTTTTAGATGAAGAGATGGTGTATTATCCAGCTCTCTCCTGTCTACGTGTGGGTACCTCAAACCCATTCGCTTGTGGGGCAGCGTCATCCTATTTCTTTGTACTGGTGGTCCTCTCATTGTCTGTGGCATTTCACTCTTGAAAGAGGAACGTATAGAGCTAACCTTTTGTCTGTGATATGGCTACTAACGTCATCCAGGTCATTGGGTTTTGGCTAGTTAAGAGATAACGGTTCATGTGCAATGGTACCGAATTGTCAGGATTCCCGATTTAGCAGAAGAAAGTTGAATCATTTAGGTGAAGATGATCTATGTATTTTTACAGGTAAGTAAAGGTACCTGTTGTAAAAGGGTGAGGACAGTACCTGTCTAAACAAAACATTTACTTTAAAGCTTTTAGCTAGCACAGCATCACCTGTAAACACAAATAGGTCTATGTAATAGGCCTAGCCTATTTATTAAATGTATTATCAATGAATTAAACCCCTTGAGAATATTCTGAAATTTCCAGCTTCGAAAAAACGTATGCATTTGTAATCACATTTATTTCTCCAAGATGATCACACTACTGGATACATATGTCTGTAAGAAGAGCCCAGAGATCAACACTGTGGTTTAATGCCTTTTTAAAGTTAGTTTGATTAGTTCTGACCAACTCAACTAATGTAATCTAGGAGTGCAAACAACTTTATTAATATTTGGTAAGAAACCAGTTGTCAGGTGTGAAAATAGCAATCGTGCATGTTTTTGGCAATGGTAAATTTGCCCATCAGGAACTCATTTTAATAAATGTACTTTCCATACTGGGCACTCAGTGTACAGAATTCAGAGATATGTTTTTTAAGGTAGGTGTTATTTCTGTTACTTTAGTAAAAGATATTTTGCTAGGCTACCTTTTTCCTCCAATTATGTTGTGAGATCTAGTACACTGTCAGTAATTGCTTTGATTGTTAACAATACCGAACTCTTTTTGTTTGGCTTTTGTACTGTGCATCTTTAGCAGTCAAATCATTTTTAAGACATGTCATGATACTGTACAATACAGTCTGGAAGGTCTTGTAATAATTTATAGTAAATGTACAGTTATTTATGTTACAACAAACATGGCCTGGTTACAGTCAACAGTGGAGGTGTAACTTAAAAAAAATTATTTTAAAGGCGAGCAAAGCTGTTTTACATTATAGTTTTTACATGAGTGGGGAAAAAAACAATACAAATGCTGTTTTACAGACTGTAATATTTAAGCTGTACAGTTATTTTTCTCTTACTGGCAACAAACTTGTATTGAAAACAGTAAACATCACAAATTTCAAAAGTTAAGCATCACTCTGGTTGTTGTTGTTTTTTTTGTAACAGTGATTACACTTTTGAGCCAGTTCTAAAAATACAAGGTTGCCGTATTTTTGCCTAGTAAGCTTCTTGCATAATATTTGCTCTAAATTTAGGACAGGTAGTCTTCAGTAATTTACTGAAAAATTGCAGGTAATTGTTTACAGTAATGTTGTCATTTAACATTAGGCACTAGAAGCAGAAGTTTATGCTGAATGATAAATTTATGAAAATCGGATGCTGTACGGACTCTGTCAGAGCAGGGATTAGTTAATGTCAAAGGTGACAAGAGGACACTGCGCAGTGACCATGCTCAGTCTAGTTCGCCTGTTTGCGTTGTGCAACAAACGCCACTCTTGAAGAACACCCCGTTATCAGTGATGGCAAAAGTAGAAAAAAGTACTCTAAGTAGAGTTAAACTTTTTATAAAGTCTAAGTGAGTGACTATTTTACTTTGACGTAAGTATTTTTCAGGAGGGATATTTTAACTCTATCTAGAGTAATTATTTTTTTTTTTTTAGCAAAAGTACTTCTACGTTTACTTTTGCCATCTCTGTCCGTTATAGGCCTCTAAGTTCTATTTCACTTTCGGCTTGAAATCAACGACGCTAAATGTATTGCTTTCTGATAAATAAGAGAATAAGTCCCAAGAAGAATTGTACCCAAGCAGCAAATTACGAACAAGTTAAGTTTGTAACTAGGCCACCAGATTCAGTAACCTGTTGTGACACTTGGCACTCATCCACGAACACTGGTAAATTAACAGGTTTAAGTCCAGCTTCGATGGTTAGCATTAACCCGTACGTTGTAATTTCTGACCTTTGTATTGACGTCACCGTGTTATAAACCGTGCAGAAGCACGTGTACAGTTCTATGGGGAAATTAATATGCCTGAAACGCAACTGTTTTGATTTGACATGTACGACGTAAAGATGTGTGATGAATACTACAGCTTCTACATGAAACGTGGTTAAAAAGCAGAAACATTATGTTTAATCCACGGAATTTTATTATGTTCGCTTTTCCCAGTCACTGTACAGTGGCACTTATTTACTGTCAGGTGTGCGTTTCGAAAATCATTTAAAAATCTTTGTCTTTGAAACACAGTTTAAAATGGACGAGCGAATAAACATTATTACGAACATTTCATTGTCTTAAAAAGCTCAACGATAAAGTTTTACTTGAAACTATTTGCATGGTATTTAGAGTGTCGACTACACTTGATTACGTCACATCACCGGGTGCGCAGCAGCAGTTAGCGTTTATTTGTGGTGTGATGTATCACGAGACTGTAGAGCCTCTGAAACGTTCCCGGGTATACATGTATAACAACACTTGTAAATTGAGTCTTATCAGAGGTGGAAATGGAGAAATAGAGGCAGAATTAAGAATAGCCATACGTTCATCGCATCACCCATCTCAGATAACTGGTGACCCACAGTACGCGATGTCCCCCAGATTGAGGTCGGGCTGTAGTCCCATCCAGCCTTTAGCTTCTCCCTGTCAGTTTCATCAGCCTGGATTTGTGCTGAGACAGGAAGTTTTGGATGTGCTGCTGATCTGTGGTGTGGCCTGTAGGTGGTTTCCGTTGCTGATGCAACATGCATGCAAGGAGGGCTAAAGCTCTTGTTTATAAAGGGCATTGCTGGAATGCCCCTCATTGCTGACTTTTCTTCTGCAGGTAGGAGGTCATTTCCCAAAGCTTAGTTTGTGTGGGGCTTATTGGAGGTATTTGAGTGGTATTTGGTTTTGTATCATGATTGTAGAGATTAAGGTTATTGAGATTGGCCATGGTTAGATGTTCTATTATTATTTTCCCTTAAGTACGCACAGATTGAAAGGGTTTTGTATTGTAGGTATTACTAGAGCTGATTAGTCAGTGTTTCCGTGGACCTCCTGGTGCTATCTCCACACTAAGGCAGGCTTTGCACCGAATGGACAGATGTATGTTTCTCAAGCTTCATAGTTTATTAGTTACTCATTTCTGCTTTGCAGTATTTCCCAGAGTCAACCCCTCAGCATTTGAGACTTTCAGACAGGGGGACAAAATCGCTGCGTGTCTGTCAAATGTTATATTTATATTAAATTTTAATTCACTTCATTTCTGTTCAGATTTTGTACCCTTTCTTTACTGAAATGTCTCGCGTGTTGGTGACATCGTGTCTAAAGTATTCACACTTTATTTACACAGTGCCAAAGACGATGGCATTGATATTGATGCCTTAGCTGCGGAGATTGAAGGTGCCGGTGCAGCCAAGGAACAAGGCAAAGGGAAGGGGAAGAAAGGAAAAAAAGCAGGAAAAAAAGACGACTTCGAGTAGGTCTTCTCCCGCTTCTCCGCCATTTCTCTCTCTCCCTTTTTTTTAAACGTCAACATTTATTTTATGTTTAAAGTTGGAGCGTAAAATTGTTCTCTTACTCGGTGTTTTTGACACCCCACAGTGAAGACGACATCCTGAAAGAGCTGGAGGAATTATCGCTCGAAACTCAAGGAGCACAACCCAACAAAGAACCGGTAAAGGTAGGACTTCTTCACTTATAACGCCTTCGCTTGCCTTTGGACAGATATAATATTCAGTTGCATGTTTTTGGACGCCATTTCCAAAGTATAATTTCTTTGTGCCAATGTAAATCGCTTTGGTATGCAGTTTGTGTACACAAGATTTAAAATGGAAGAAATGATTGGTTTATAGTTTTATATTTGTTTTACTTTGGCTTTTTTTTGTGCTGAATACTCAGTATTTTTGCTTTGAGCATCATTTGAGAAACACAATTATGTCCAAACTTTGGAAAGTTCTCATCTCTTTGACAAAGCCAACAGTTTGGTCGACCAGCTACCTGTGATGCTGTCGTCAATCGATCAATCACCCTCTTCTCTTTCTTTGGGGCAGAAATCGGACTCACTCGAAGAGGCGGAACCCGAGCCCGCTCTCACCAAGGCGGAGAAGAAGAAAGCCAAGAAGGGGAAGAAGGCGAGCTTGGACGATGAGGACGGTGAAGAAGCTGAAAGTCAAGGCAACCTGGAAAACGACCACGGGCAGAAAGACAAGAAGACGATGGCGCCTCCCCCTGCTGCTGCTGCTGCTTCAGACTCTGAGGACGAGGGCTCCAGACCACAGAAGAAGGCCAAGGGCAACAAAAAAGGCAGGAAAAAGGCCGGCTCTGACTCGGAGGAGGACGAGGATGGAGGTGCGAGGAAAGGAGAGGGTGGTGGAGGTGGCGAGGACGAGGAGGACGATTCGGACGACGACTCCCAGGTCAGACGAAAAGCCCAGAAGCAGAAGGGTAAAGGGAAGGCGAAAGCGGACAGCGAGGACGAGAAAGGAGCAGACGAGGAAGACGGCACCTTCAAGATAAAGACGGCGGCTCAAAAAAAGGCCGAGAAGAAAGAGCGGGAGCGCAAGAAGAAAGAGGAGGAAAGGGCCAAACTGAAGAAACAGAGAGAGAAAGAAGAGGAGGCGGCCAAGAAAGACGAGAGCAAAAAGAGCGAGCCAGTTGCTGCTACGCCCTCTACAGAAACCAAAAAGTTAGAAACCGCTGTGTCAGAGGAGCAGGATGGAGCTGATGCCCAAGGAGAGGGTGAGTTTTCAGTTGTTGTCCTTACTGCCAAATACTAATGAGTAGGACTGAGCAATTAATCGAATTTTATTTTCAGTTACAATTTTGGCTTCCAATGATTATGAAAACAAGATAATCGAGATAAAACTATTATTTATTTAATTGTATATTGTGTTTGTGTGTGTGTATGCATATCTCTCTCTCTCTCCTTATATAAATATTCATATATATATATATATATATGAAATTTGATATTCATTATTTATTTCATTTATTTCCAAATGAAATAAATTATTTATTTCATTTCTGTTTTTTAATGTAATTTAATTTAAATCTGTTTTTCAATTGAATTATATTTAAAGTTCAAGAAAATCTACTGTTAAAAAGACAAGTTATTTTTAAAAGTTCGATAAACGCACGATGTCTCCAAAGTCAATGAGTAAACGTGTTACGTAATCGCGATCTCGATATTGACCAAAATAATCGTGATTATGATTTTTGCCATACTCGAGCAGCCCTACGAAAGAGTCCCAGTGTATGCCCTGTATTGCATTTGTTTGACTTAAATTTTGAAATGAACGTCATTACGTTCTGTCTCTGACCTCTCTCGTTTTTTTCCATTGTCTTCAGAGGAGGGCGAAGGAGACAAGAAGAAAAAAGATAAGAAAAAGAAGAAAGTAGAGGAGAAAGAAAAGAAGAAGGGACCAAGCAAAGCCACGGTAAAGGCCATGCAGGAGGCCCTGGCCCGGATGAAAGAGGAAGAGGAGCGAGCCAGGAAAGAGGAAGAGGAGAGGCAGCGTCGCTTAGAAGAACTGGAAGCCCAGAGACTTGAACAGGTACACTTAAGAGCTTGAAGAGGTACACTTTAGATCTTGAACAGGTACACTTTAGTGCTTGAACAGGTACACTTTAGAGCCTGAGCAGGTACACTTTAGATCTTGAACAGGTACACTTTAGTGCTTGAACAGGTACACTTTAGTGCTTGAACAGGTACACTTTAGAGCTTGAGCAGGTACACTTTAGTGCTTGAACAGGTACACTTTAGAGCCTGAGCAGGTACACTTTAGAGCCCGAACAGGTACACTTTAGAGCTTGGACAGGTACACTTTAGAGCTTGAACAGGTACACTTTAGTGCTTGAACAGGTACACTTTAGATCTTGAACAGGTACACTTTAGTGCTTGAACAGGTACACTTTAGATCTTGAACAGGTACACTTTAGAGCCTGAACAGGTACACTTTAGAGCCTGAACAGGTACACTTTAGAGCCTGAACAGGTACACTTTAGTGCTTGAACAGGTACACTTTAGTGCTTGAACAGGTACACTTTAGATCTTGAACAGGTACACTTTAGATCTTGAACAGGTACACTTTAGAGCCTGAACAGGTACACTTTAGTGCTTGAACAGGTACACTTTAGAGCTTGAACAGGTACACTTTAGTGCTTGAACAGGTACACTTTAGATCTTGAACAGGTACACTTTAGAGCCTGAACAGGTACACTTTAGAGCCTGAGCAGGTACACTTTAGAGCCTGAACAGGTACACTTTAGATCTTGAACAGGTACACTTTAGAGCCTGAACAGGTACACTTTAGAGCCTGAACAGGTACACTTTAGAGCCTGAACAGGTACACTTTAGTGCTTGAACAGGTACACTTTAGATCTTGAACAGGTACACTTTAGATCTTGAACAGGTACACTTTAGAGCCTGAACAGGTACACTTTAGTGCTTGAACAGGTACACTTTAGAGCTTGAACAGGTACACTTTAGTGCTTGAACAGGTACACTTTAGAGCCTGAGCAGGTACACTTTAGAGCCTGAACAGGTACACTTTAGAGCTTGAACAGGTACACTTTAGTGCTTGAGCAGGTACACTTTAGAGCCTGAGCAGGTACACTTTAGACTTGAACAGGTACACTTTAGATCTTGAACAGGTACACTTTAGATCTTGAACAGGTACACTTTAGATCTTGAACAGGTACACTTTAGAGCCTGAGCAGGTACACTTTAGAGCTTGAACAGGTACACTTTAGAGCTTGAACAGGTACACTTTAGTGTTTGAACAGGTACACTTTAGATCTTGAACAGGTACACTTTAGTGCTTGAACAGGTACACTTTAGAGCCTGAACAGGTACACTTTAGAGCCTGAACAGGTACACTTTAGAGCCTGAACAGGTACACTTTAGATCTTGAACAGGTACACTTTAGAGCCTGAACAGGTACACTTTAGAGCCTGAACAGGTACACTTTAGAGCCCGAACAGGTACACTTTAGAGCTTGAACAGGTACACTTTAGAGCCCGAACAGGTACACTTTAGTGCTTGAACAGGTACACTTTAGTGCTTGAACAGGTACGCTTTAGTGCTTGAACAGGTACACTTTAGAGCCCGAACAGGTACACTTTAGAGCCTGAACAGGTACACTTTAGAGCTTGAACAGGTACACTTTAGAGCCTGAACAGGTACACTTTAGAGCCCGAACAGGTACACTTTAGATCTTGAACAGGAACACTTTAGAGCCTGAACAGGTACACTTTAGAGCTTGTGTGTTTTCTACATGTTTTGTGTAATGGTCATTGTTTTGTTCGTAACCAGCAATTTTAGTCAGGGAATTTCATACTTTAATGAGGCTACCTGATAAAATTACAAGATTAAACACACAAATAAATCATAATTAATGGTGCGTAAGTATGCGCTGAAAGAGTGAGCACCAGCACGCTGGGTGTTTTCCTTCTAAGTCGCCGCGTTTCGTCTCCGCAGGAACGGCTGGAGGCGGAGAGAAAGGAGAAGAAGAAACAGAAGGATAAGGAAAGGAAAGAGAGGTTGAAGAAAGAGGGGAGGCTGCTGACGAAGGCTCAGAAGGAAGCCCGGGCCAGAGCCGAGGCCACTCTCCGCATGCTACAGGCTCAGGGTACGCCCGGCACAACGCGGACACGGCCCGCAAAGCAGGAGCTCCCTCCGTCAGCCGGATAATCCCGGTGAACGCTCGTTTAAATACGAGATCGTTCGTAAAGAACGAGCCCGAGCCATTCTCATCTTCGACGTTTTTCGGGGGTTTTTTTGCATTTGGCTCAAGTTATCCGGCCGACTGGGGAAATCCTGCTTCGTGCAAGGCGCACCGAACAGAAACAACAAAGTTATTAGATGATATTCAGCCACTCTACCAGTTGTATGTATTTCAAACCCCACTAGTCCTAAAAGTCTTAAAAGCCTGATCTGTGGCTTTAAGGTTGCCGACGCTGATGCGGAGTATAGGTTGACTGGGGGGATTTTCATGGACCAGATGAATCAGATATAAAATGGTATTTGACTTTATGAATGATGGGTCTTATCATAATGAAACATGAAGATGAATTGAACGCTTTGTGGTTTTGCTTTGTCAGGTGTTGAAGTGCCATCCAAAGACTCAATGCCAAAGAAAAAGCCTGTTTACTCGAGGAAAAAGAAGCCAACCGTACAATCACCTGAGGGTAAATATCTCACCGTCATTCACTGTCTCATATCTGTAGTTGCTATCCCTTTTTTCCTTCTTTCTTTACTTTTTTTTTGGTGGGGTGGGGGGGTCAGTTATTCTCTTGGAAGACAACACGATGTCTCAACGATTCTTTTTCTATCCACTAATCTGTCTCAATGATTCTTTTCACCCAATCAGAGACTTCTGAAGTGACATCACCTACATCAGAGACGGCAGAGCCAATCGTGAGTGAGATGGAGGTGGATGCCCCAAAAGCAGAACCAGGTAACGTGACGCGCAGTTGAACGTAGAAGAGTCTCGACAACGAGTGAAGACCGTTCATGTTAAAAAGGCCGTTGGTAGACAGAATATTCTGATGTGCATTCTCTCTCTCCCCCTCTCTCTCCCCCTCTCTCTCTATCTCTCTCTCTCTCCCTCTCTCTCTCTCTCTCTCTCTCTCTCTCTCTCTCTCTCTCTCTCTCCCCCTCTCCCCCTCTCTCTCTCTCTCTCTCTCTCTCTCCCCCCCCTCTCTCTCTCTCTCTCTCTCTCTCTCCCCCTCTCTCTCTCTCTCTCTCTCTCTCTCTCTCCCCCTCTCTCTCTCTCTCTCTCTCTCTCCCTCCCCCACCCCCCCCCCCCCCCCCCCCCTCTCTCTCTCTCTGTAGAGGCTGAGCAGAAGCAGGAGCCGGCAGATCTGGATGACTGGGAAGCCATGGCCAGTGATGAGGAGAAGGGTACGGCCGTGGTTGCCTCATAATCAACATCACTACCTGTTATTTTTATTATTGTATTATGTCTTGTAAATAAGTAAACGAGACCTCATTTTTACAGCTGCTTTGTTCAAAAATTGCACTAATGACAATGAGCTCATTGATGGGAACCAGTGGGAAGTGGTCGTCATTTAGGCGATTTTCCTTTGTGTTGCTCCTGTGCACAGATATGAAAAAAGTCCACATCGAGGTAAAGGAAACGTCCCAGGTGTCCGCCTCTGTCCCAGACGCCGAGAACGGCAGCGAGGAGGAGGAAGAGGAAGAAGAAGAGGAGGAGGACGACGAGGAGGAGGAGGAAGAAGAGGGTGAGGAAGAGAGCGAAGGAGATGAGGAGGAGGAAAAAGAGACTGCTAAGAAGAAAGCAGGCAAAGAGATGAGCTCAGACTCCAGCAGTGAGAGTGACTCTGATGACGGGCGCACTAAAGAGGAGAGGATGTATGACAAAGCCAAGAGACGCATCGAGGTATGCACACACACACACACACTCACACGCGAGCACGCACACTCACACTCACACGCGAGCACGCACACTCACACACGCACACGCACAAGCGAGCACGCACACGCACACACTCACAAGCGAGCACACTCACAAGCGAGCACACACACATGCACGCACGCACACACATACACGCACACGCACACACACAGACGTAGACACACGTACACTCTCACACAAGTACTTTTCAAAGGAAGTGATAACAACATTTTTTTTTCCTCGCGCTTTGACGGCCTTCAAAACCGAAAGGTTCTTGAAGTGAGAGTGGTCTTTTTTTTTTATAAGAGAGGAGACTCCATAAGTTTCGCAGGAACAGAATTCATGTCTTATCCTTACAGAGGAACCTCATGTCTCTCTCTTTCTAATCATGACACTTTGACTCTTCAGAAACGACGACAGGAAAACCTGAAGAACATCAACCTGGACGAGCTGCGGTCTCCAGTGGTGTGTGTTCTGGGTCACGTAGACACAGGGAAGACCAAAATCCTGGACAAGGTGCGTGTGTGTTTCATTAAGGACCGGTTACGAATGTCGCGTTATTGCGTCTGCGCCTTTGTGTGTGTTTTAACGGCGTCCCCCCCCGTTCTTCTCCTCGCCAGCTGAGACACACACATGTCCAGGACGGCGAAGCGGGTGGCATCACTCAACAGATTGGCGCCACGAACGTTCCCTTGGATACCATCGTAGAACAGACCAAGATGGTCAAAAACGTGGGTATCTCTCTATTCCAAACACTCCCGCCGCTTTTCTCAAGTGTCTGTTGCTTGACTCCTGAGCGTTTGGCAGTGAAATGTTTTTGATGCGTCATATGTTTTTATTGATGTGTTTTATGGATGTGGATGGATTTAATGAGTGTGCCTTTGTGTGTGTGTGCGTGTGGTTTTTTTTTTAGTTTGACAGAGAGAACATTAAGGTACCTGGAATGCTTATTATCGACACACCTGGGCACGAGTCCTTTAGGTAAATTCTCATTTAGAACACCATGTGAATCCTGCGTCTGTGTGTGTGTGTGTGTGTGTGTGTGTGTGTGTGTGTGTGTGCGCGCTTGTAATCACTGCTCCATTAAACTAGGACCACATCTTTACAGAACTTTACCAGTTTGCTGTTATTCTGTGTGTGATGTATGGTCCAAGGGTGTGTGTATGTGTGTGTGAGAGAAGGAAAGACACACACACACACACACACACACACACACGCACATATATGTCTAAGTGCTGTGTGTGACCCCACAGTAACCTGAGAAACAGAGGCAGTTCCCTGTGTGACATTGCCATCCTGGTAGTGGACATCATGCATGGCCTAGAGCCTCAGACACTGGAGTCCATCAACCTCCTCAAAGAGAAGAAATGCCCCTTCATCGTCGCCCTCAACAAGGTCAGTCTCTCCACTCACAACCATCACCCCCCCCCCCCCCCCCAAAAAAACAACTGATCCAGGACCAGCTAGTCACCTAAATATCTGTTTCTTACCAGGCCTATCACTGATTTCAGACCTGTATTGAATTGCAGTATTACCTGCTCAGGCCAGAGATGCCTAGCAGAAATGAGCGTTCAGCACTGAGAGGTTATTTCAGATACTTCAAAATTTTTACAAACATAAATCAAGTGACAGCCTTCTCTTATTTACAGATTTGTACTGAGGGACTCAAACAAAAATAGAAACACTTAAACAGACTACTTGTACAGGTGTCATCCTTTGTAAATGTGTTTTTCCATTGCTAATGAGATTTCAGAGCTGGGTGTGTACTATCTACACCACTACCTGTGGATGAGATAGGAGAGGATAAGATCGACGGTGTCCACTAACTCTGTACAGGACATCCCTTATTGCCGTGTATGTGACGTTGTGACTCTTGTCTCTCAGATCGATCGTCTGTACGACTGGAAGAAAAGTCCAGACACAGACGTGGTGACCACGCTGAAGAAACAGAAGAGGAACACCAAGGATGAGTTTGATGAGAGAGCCAAAGCTGTCATCGTGGAGTTTGCACAGCAGGTCTGTGAAGGCCACCTTCTGTAGTCGCAGTCACACTTTTTGTCATATTCAGATATTTAAATCACTCATCAGGCATCTTCAAATCTCATATCTGCATTTTTCTTAATACTGTTGAGCAGGCTTTGACTCTTGTGTTCATCTCGAATTGCTTTTGACTGATTAGTACCTGAAAGAGCAGCGCACCTTTTCATTCACTACTTTCTTTCATTTGAACTGATGTTTTGTGTGTGTGTGTGTGTGTGTGTGTGTGTGTGTGTGTGTGTGTGTGTGTGGTGTGTGTGTATGTATGTCTCTCTCTCTCTTCACAGGGACTGAATGCTGCTCTTTTCTATGAGAATACCGACCCGCGTACGTTTGTGTCTCTGGTACCCACTTCGGCGCACACCGGGGACGGCATGGGTAATCTGATCGCCCTGCTGGTGGAGCTGACCCAGACCATGCTGGCACGCCGCCTGGCACATTGTGACGAGCTCCGGGCCCAGGTCATGGAGGTGAGTCGACCTCCTCCTGCAACACCTCACACTGACAGAGCAGGGAACGGGTTCTTGAACCGGTGCCATTCAGGGTTCTTTGAGCCTCGGTGCCATCTAGCGAACCGGCCCGCGTTTCCACCATTGTAATCAAGGCTGCGTCATCAACGTACGGCATTGCGCAATGCACAACGGAAATAAAGTACGGTTCACGCTGGAAAAACCAGCCATCTTTTGGTTCCAGCTGAGAACCAACTTTTCAGGTTCCGAACCAATTTATTTTTGGTCGAAATGCTCCGAACGCTTCAAAATTTGGTGCCAGAACGGAATCCGTTCCCTGTTGGTGGAGAAGGGGTATCCAAAACGAGCTTATACATGGTCAGTTCGGAAACGGTAATAGAAAATGGAGGTGGACAAATTGGTTCTGAAGAGAGACAGCACTGGATCCGTCGTCTGGCAGTGGTTTGGGTATCGCAAGGAAGATGTTGAACAAACAAGGGATATCCACAAAATATGCAGCAAAGCCATTGCCACAAAAGGTAGCAGTACCACAAATTTGTTTCACCATTTGAAATGCCACCCACTACAAAATGAATAATGCCTGAAACTCCTCATGCCCAAATCTCCACCCACACCAAATAAAACACCAAAGCAACCAGCCCAGAAGCAAATGACTCTGGCTTCTTCATTTTCCAAATCAATCCCATACGACAAAAAAAAAAGTCCAAAATGGAAAGAACGCAGTAACCAACTACATCGCCAAAGATGTGGCCTCAGTTAGTGTAGTAGAAAAGCCCGGATTCAAAAAATTCAATAAGACCCTCAATACTGTGATGTGACTGTTAGTGTTCTGCAGAGTGGTTAGTCACGGTGACAGATTATCACAGATGAAAATATCGAGATATATATCGTGTATAGCGATGTAACCTAAAAGTATCGCAACATTATTTATAGGCCAAATCACCCAACCTTCGTATGTATCTATCTATGTGTGTACGTTTGTACAAATTGTGTCTGCCATACCTGAAGGCTGTGTGTGTGTGTGAGTGTGTGTGTGTGTGTGTGTGTGTGTGTGTGTGTGTGTGTGTATGTGTTTGTGTGTGTCTGATGTATGTTCACTGTGTGTGCTCCTAGGTAAATGCTTTGTGTGGTGTATGTAAAGGCTGTGTGTGACTGATATGTGTGTTCACTGTGTATCTTACAGGTGAAGGCTCTGCCCGGTATGGGGACTACGATAGACGTAATCCTGATTAACGGTCGACTGAGGGAGGGAGAGACCATCATCGTTCCTGGGGTAGAGGGTCCCATCGTCACCCAGATCAGGGGGCTGCTCTTGCCCCCACCCCTCAAAGAGCTGAGGGTCAAGGTCAGGATACAGTTGGTTTTTTTTTTGTTTGTTTTTTTTTTTGTTTGTTTTTTTTTTTCTCCTCATCTTCGCTTTTCATAAAGTCATCTGTATGTATATGTAATTAGCTCCAGTTAGAGTTTAAAAACAGGACTGGCTGCTCTGCTTCCCTTTCTCACTGACTCCTTAAATGCAGATCCCATAAAGCCTCTTGACACTAACTTCAATTTGAAACAGGTTTGAAAACGAGCAGAAACAGATTGGACTTTTAATTGGACTGGTCCCATTAAAAGTGCCTGTACTGAGTTTAATGTGAAATCAGTTACACAGACGGAGAGTCTTTGACTGTTTGTCTGTTTGACTGAATGAGCACCATTTGAAAGACGGTCTGTTTCCGTGCCGTGCAGAACCAGTATGAGAAGCATAAGGAGGTGTCGACGGCCCAGGGAGTGAAGATTCTGGGTAAAGATCTGGAAAAAACGTTGGCGGGACTTCCCCTGCTCGTCGCCCATAAAGAGGATGAGATTCCAGTGCTGAGGGTAAAGACTGGCTTTAGCTTTTATTTTTATTCCTTTTCATCCCATTTTGTCGTCTCCCTTTTGATTCTCTCTCTCTCTCTCTCTCTCTCTCTCTTTTTTTTTTCCCTCCCCCCAATGTTGGTCTCCTTTGCATTGACTCAGCATCTTCCTTATAATGAGCCAGCTCTGGCCTTTTTTAAAACTTCAGTGCACCGAGTGTGTTTATGGTTACATTTATGATTATGTTTGTGTGTGTGTGTGTGTAGGATGAGCTGATTCGGGAGCTGAAACAGACCCTTAACTCTATAAAGCTGGAGGAGAAAGGAGTGTATGTCCAGGCTTCCACTCTGGGCTCTCTGGAGGCGCTGCTGGAATTCCTACGTACATCCAAAGTGCCTGTGAGTCTCACACACACACACACGCTCCACAACAACACACACTCCACAACAATAAACGCTCCACAACAATACACGCTCCACAACAATACACACTCCACAACAACTCAGCATCAACAACACATACTCCACATCATGTCAGCATCAACAACACACACTCCACATCAACTCAGCATCAACAACACACACTCCACATCAACTCAGCATCAACAACACACACTCCACATCAACTCAGCATCAACAACACACACTCCACATCAACTCAGCATCAACAACACACACTCCACATCATGTCAGCATCAACAACACACACTCCACAACTACTCAGCATCATCAACACACTCCACAACAACTCAGCATCAACAACACACACTCCACATCATGTCAGCATCAACAACACACACTCCACATCAACTCAGCATCAACAACACACACTCAACATCATGTCAGCATCAACAACACACACTCCACATCAACTCAGCATCAACAACACACGCCCCACATCAACTCAGCATCAACAACACACACTCCACATCAACTCAGCATCAACAACACACACTCCACAACACACGCCCCACAACAACTCAGCATCAACAATACACACTCCACATCAACTCAGCATCAACAATACACACTCCACATCAACTCAGCATCAACAATACACACTCCACAACAACTCAGCATCAACAACACACGCCCCACATCAACTCAGAATCAACAACACACACTCCACATCAACTCAGCATCAACAACACACACTCCACATCAACTCAGCATCAACAACACACACTCCACATCAACTCAGCATCAACAACACACACTCCACAACAACTTAGCTTCAACAACACACACTCCACATCAACTCAGCTTCAACAACACACACTCCACATCAACTCAGCATCAGCAACACACACTCCACATCAACTCAGCATCAGCAACACACACTCCACAACAACTCAGCATCAACAACACACACTCCACAACAACTCAGCATCAACAACCCACACTCCACAACAACTCAGCATCAACAACCCACACTCCACAACAACTCAGCATCAACAACACACACTCCACAACAATACACACTCCACAACAACTCAGCATCAACAACACACACTCCACGTCGGCCTAGCACTTCAGACCATTTTACTCAGAAAGACTCACTTACCACTTTAACTGAAACATCCTAAAAGTGCTTATTTGAATGATTATACCAACTTCACATGTACTGAAGAGTGTCTGCTCCTTCCAGCTGGGCACAGTGTCTTTCTTCTGTTCGCATAGCAGAACTCTTAGTGGTTTTATCTCTTTGTGTAGATTTCAGTTATGACAGAAACTGACCTTCCTCTCCTCTCAGCACTTTTAATCTCCCAGTTTATTGATGGCGCATCCATCTGTCTTTCTCTCTCTCTCTCTCTCTCTTTCAGTACGCAGGCATTAACATTGGCCCTGTGCACAAGAAGGACGTCATGAAAGCATCCACTATGCTGGAACACGACCCCCAGTACGTGCCTTAGCACCCAGAACATATTCACAATCGCTGTCTGTAGAGCCCCTCTCTGTCTGACTGTTACTACACTTTATCATGTCTGGAAAAATTCCTTCGCTCACACACACAGCCGCAGAACAGCGCGAGGGAGAAGATAGTGACTGAGTTGAGGAAGACGCTCATGTTTAACGTCGTAGGTGTTGATAAAACGGGTTCCGCTCGACGCTGTGAATAACTCGCGTCTCTGTGTCCGTGTGTGTGTGTGTGTGTGTGTGTGTGTGTGTGTGTGTAGGTACGCGGTGATCCTGGCCTTTGACGTGAAGGTGGAGAGGGACGCTCAGGAGATGGCTGACAGTTTGGGCGTGAGGATTTTCAGTGCTGAGATTATCTATCACCTCTTTGACTCCTTCACCAAGTACAGAGAAGACTACAAGAAACAGAAACAGGACGAGTTCAAGTACGCAGGCACCCCACTCATCTGCATAACCAGCTTCCTCACCATTTCTCACTTCATATCTGACGCTCCTTTTTAACGTTACATCAACACATTTTCATAGAACAGAAATCATGTTCCTTTGATGTAAGCTGGAGTGGAGTATGCACACTGAACCCATTTAAACGTACATCTTTAAAGTACAAAGCAAAAGGCATCCTCCGAAGTTCAGCAGTTTTCCACAGACTGTTGTGCCCTAATTCTGCATTAAAAGAAATACACATTTGGTGAGGACTGATGTTATACAGCATTTGAATACGGACTCCTTAGCTAGTTGCAGTCTGTCGACGTGGCGTAATATGCCAGGGCACGGAACCCGAGGGACTGTGGTGTCAAGCACCGGTTCTGATCCACTTATCACACAGTAATACATATGAAGTCCACAGAACAGACAATGAACATGAAAAGACAAATGAATGGATTTTCCAGCGCGGTGCGGAAATACCGACGTCAGCTCGGACAGCACGGGGCCCAGATCAACAAAACAGAGTTTGTTCTGTAATGCCTGGTTCAGGATATCAGCCTGCAACCTCAGAGCCCTGTGTCATCATTCACACTGGAGCTGTAGATTCCAGTATTTATTTTGAATAGTATGTATTGCCCAGTGGCCCGCTCCAGACTGTTTTGTAAAATCACACTCGGTGCCGAACAGTGACAGTGCAGTGTGAGTTTAGTGAACCGTCACACTCTGACAGTGTAAAGAGGGGCTCTTTTCAAAGGACTCTTGTTGTCTAGTATGTTGGATATGACAGCCAACTGTTCTAGGGTTAAGTCTGATTCTTGGAGACAGGTGCTCAGAAAGCCAGGAAGGAAGTGGCTCTGGAAGGAAGTGTTTGTGTGTGAATTTAATGTGTGTGTGTGTGTGTGTGTTTTGTGTGATCAACTCTCTCACAGGCACATAGCAGTGTTCCCCTGTAAGCTCCGTATCTTGCCTCAGTTCATCTTCAACTCTCGAGACCCCATCGTCATGGGTGTGACCGTGGACGCCGGGGTGCTCAAACAGGGTACTCCACTCTGCGTGCCCAGCAAAGGCGTAAGTGTGTGTGTGTGTGTGTGTATATAACAGAGAAAAATAAGTCACCAAAACAGTGGTAAAGGAATGCGTGCTTCCCACATCGCAGTCAATTCTGATATTTTTTTAGGTGTGTCTGTGTCTTTCTTTTTTTTTTTTTTTCTTTTTCATGTTTTTTCATGTTATCAGGGCTGATGGTTGATGTTTCTCCTCTCTGTCTCTGTCTCTCTGACAGTTTGTAGACATTGGCATTGTGACCAGTATTGAAGTAAACCATAAGGGCGTGGACACGGCTAAGAAAGGGCAGGAGATATGTGTGAAAATCGAGCCCATTCCTGGAGAGTCGCCCAAGATGTACGGCCGACACTTCGAGGCCACAGATATCATCGTTAGCAAGGTACGACCCCCGCGACAAACGGCCGAGGGACCGCCATGCTGCTTTTTTTTTTTTGGTCCTTTTTTTTTTTTTTTTTTTTGGCGCCGATTTGTAACAGTTCAAAGCAGTAGGTCTAGATTCTGTTGACCTGTAGTTTTGTTTCTAGAAGAATCTGAAGAGCTGTGGTGAAAGGTTGGCTTTTTTTTGTGTGCGTGTGGTCCACAGATTACGCGGCAGTCCATCGACGCGCTGAAGAACTGGTTCAGAGACGAGATGCAGAAATCCGATTGGCAGCTGATCATGGAGCTGAAGAAGACCTTTGAAATCATCTGATCAGAAAAAAGACTGAAATAGATCCATGTTTTCAGATGGGCACTTACACAAACCCAGACAGACAGAAACACACACACACACAAACATACACACACCCACCCACACACACACACACACAATTTTCCTCAGATCATTTTTTGCGATCAAGGAGTCAGTGTTGCTAATTCATGTGTGTAAATTTCTCGCGTACAAACCCGAACCTCTTACTCTTAAAACCTTAAAACACACACACACACACACACACACACACACACACACATACACACACACACACACACACACATACACACACACACACACATACACACAAAATATCAGGGGGATGACAGCGCAGGATCTAACACACACTCCCTCTTGTCCCCTCTCCCCTCCTCTTTCTGTGGGTGGGGAGCATAGTGATATTAAAAAAAAAAAGGTTTAAAGAAATCAAGGAAAAAAAAAAAAAGATAGAAAAAAAAAGTGTTTTTCTGTGAGAAACGGAGCTATTACCACTGTTGTAAACAGTGACCGCTAGAAAACTTTTACACACTATTCCAATGTGCCTGTTCTTCAGATCTCTCAGTTGTTTTTTTTTTCTTTTTCCTCTCCATTATCACGGCCGTGACAGCCCCCCCCCCCCCCCACCTCACCACCACCACCCCACCCCCCCAAGATGGTTGCCGCCCTGTGTTTACACGGGATCCGTCTCTCGCTGATCAATCAGAGGGGGAAAGGGCGGGGAAGGGGGTGGTGCCGTAACAGCGTGAGGGGATGTCACACACACACACACACACACACCAACGCGGGGTGAAGGTTAAGACTTGACAAAGATTTTAGATGTTAAATATATTGATGCATTGTTATTGTTTTCTCTTTTCTTTTTCTTTTTTTTTTCTTTTTTTCTTGGAATGCAGTTCTATTATGTTTTTTTTTTTCTTCTTCTTCCATTCAAAAATAACCCACTCTGTCATTCTAGAGTCTACAAGGCTGTTGTTACCACCCTCCCCTCCAAAAAAAAAAAAAAAGAAGAAAAAAACTAGCCCCGCCCTTCCCTCCCGGGCCACCTCTATCTGCCTTTAGCCTACTGACTATTTTACCCAGAGACAAATAGGTGAAAGGCATTCCTGTACTTGAGTCTGAGATGTATAAGGAAGATGGAAAAGTTGATCAATACCAATAAAGGAATGGCATATTTATAGAAGTTGTCAAATGTACAGAGTGTTCGTTTGAGAGGGGTGTGGGGGGGGGTTGGGGGGGGGTTGAGTAGGATGGATACCCATAAATATGCACTAATCTGTTTGTGAATGAATATCCAAGGGTTCTGTGGTTTCAGAGGCACGGGATGGATTTGACTTCTTATCTGTTTGACATCTAATCGGAACACATAATCCTGAATTTATGGGCCTTGGCCGACACCTCGACACGGTTTTCCAGGCTGGGTTTCAATACGCAGTCATTCTGTCCTCACAGATCTGTGATACAGACCGGAGCAGACAGGCACTGTGAGGTTAGGTTTAGCAGGGCACTAAGAACTTCTTCTCTGTGTGCTCCCTGAAGGAGTTATATCTATAGCACATATATTAGTTTGAATGGGGGTATATGCTACAGATATCATTTGATATGAAAGCAAAAGTCCCCAGCCAACTCATTCACCTGCTGCCGTCGATCATTAAAGCCTCGACGTTAAATTAAGTTTCGGAATGGCTGTGTGGTAGGATTAATTATTTTAAGCGTCTGCGGTGTTTAACCGTGAAGTAGCTTCACAGACTG
The DNA here is from genome assembly GCF_902362185.1 of Chanos chanos. NCBI lineage: Eukaryota > Metazoa > Chordata > Actinopteri > Gonorynchiformes > Chanidae > Chanos > Chanos chanos. Next base: position 12,044,097 of record NC_044501.1, read on the forward strand.
ATATTGGAGTCGGAGTTTTAAAAAAGTAGCACGTTCCCTCTCAGAGAGAAATACAAAGTGACGCACGCTATTAGATTAGTCCGTAACTTTGACTCGGGGAAATTGTATTCTCATCCAGCAGGGAGCGCAAACGCACAGCTTTGCAAACTCACTGACGCTGTAGCCTAACTCTTAAAGCAATGCGAGTGACTTGTTTATTTACTAGAATAAAAATATGGGTGATATAACCTGATATTCTCACAACATGGGTAGTCTCAAAATCTAACTTATTGACGTCAAAAAGTCTTTACGAATTGAAAAAACAATGTTATTCTCCCTTTCTAATTTCCTCAGGAGTATTTACTATTATATTAATAACGAATACATGTATGTTTTGCCCATCATAAATAATGTCTAGCCAAGAAAAAATCTTTAAAAAAAAAGAAACCTAACAAATGTTGTATTCTCTCAAAACTGACTTATACAATGGCCAAATATCACTTAAATTTGCATGTGTGTGTGATGTCATCGAACGCCACTTTGTTTTTGGCGGCCGATTCAGGTTGACTGAACAACAGTTAGGGTCAGTTGACATCTTGCCAGGGGTAGGAACCACGGAACGAAACTAGACCCGCTAGACAAATGTAGGCAAATCGTTATCTACAGCAACCAGAAGAAGGAGGGATCAGCTATAGCCAGTGCCCCCTAAATATCGCACCCTTGAAGAACGGACAGGATATATATGGTCTTTTATATGAACAAATGAGTTTATCGCCTCAACTTTTTGGAAACGCGGGGTATTCTTCTTGGACTTTGTGAATGTGGCCATGAACGCGGCCGAACAGACGGTAACATGGCTCATAACACTTGGTGTCCTGGAGTCACCAAAGAAGACCATATCGGATCCTGAAGGGTTTCTACAGTCTTCTCTCAAAGATGGGGTGGTCCTGTGTAAGCTATTGGAGCGGCTGCGCCCGGGCTCAGTTGATACAGTAAGGAACGACTGAATGGAATCCCTTAAATCACCATAGTGTATGAATAGGCGGGTTGTTTAACATATATGATGGCAAGTGTGATTCCTTACTGTCACTGGGAGTTTTTTTTATTATTATTTTGGGTAAGACACTCTGAGCTTATTGTTATGAATGACAAGGAATGGTCGGACAGATGTCAGGACATTAATGAATATAGATGCTGCATTAAAAAAATGCAGTCAAACGTCTGTAGTCTACACAGAATTACGTTTTAACAACAGGTTGTCAAACCTTTTTTAAAAACAGCGTTCTGAATGAAAGAAAAGCTATTTTTAATGGAATTAAGCAATCATATTCTTAGACAGGAAAAAACGGAATGTTTCCGAGTGGTCAGTTGTTTGAAGTTGTACTCAAATTACACACTTAAAATGCTATCATGCCCAGTGATATCATAACCGACTAAGGGTAAATTTGGCGTAGAGCAAAAGAGTTTTTTTTCTGGTATTGGGGTGTTAGCCTGAGGGTTGCCTTTATCCACATGAGTCGTCCGCCATTGACTATGTTTTACGCAGTGGGGGTGAAGACCCCTGAATTTAAAGGAGCAGTGCAGTTTTTGTCGGAATTATGTTTGTTTACCGACTATTCAAAACAATACTACAAAAATAATGTTTGCTATGGATTTCAAAAGTTCTTAGGGCGTTGTTGGATCCTCTCTCCATTTGACTCTCATTGTTTCGGAATACCGTTATCATAAGCAGTGATTTTCCAGTTGTGATATGATAAGCTATTCGCTATTAGTCTAAAGTGAAAGATTAATTTTGTATATTAACATATGTATTTTGTTATCAGCATGCCCCAGTCTACTTAACAGGGTTACTGTAACATATGCTTAACGGTTTTCCATTATAAACTCCAGTCAACTGTCAGTAAATCCTCAGTAGCCGCTACCGATTAGACTCATTTAAAATAACAACAAAAGAAAAAATCCCTGGTACAATCATGTAAATACAAGCCTATATGTAAACCTAGTCTGAAAGTTCTTCGGAATGTTGCCAAACCAGTATAGAAATGCTTTGAACACAGTTCAGCATTCATGAATATTAGAGAGATCACCATATACTCTTCACACAATACCAATAAATAAGAGCTATAAGGCCTTTTAACAAAAAAAGGACGAGTTTGAGATATTAGGGCAAACCACCATGCTCTTTGCTACACTTTTAGAAATATAGACAAACGTCATTTCCTCTTTTCCAACACCTACTTCCCGATGAACGATAAGTGGCTCTTTTAAGCAACTGGGAATTGTGTTCTAATGCAAACAAATATGCACGTCATGTCTAATTTCTTTGCTCTATAATTGTGCTTCTGCAAAGCGGGTGTAACTGAGGACCCTGCTAAAAAAAAGTAGCGTTTCCAACGGATCGGTTGGTGACTTTTCCTCATTTTCCTCACGTAGATATACCGGGAGCCAAGGAACGACGGCGAGTGCCTGAGTAATATCAGGGAGTTCCTCAGGGGCTGTGGCTCGTATCGCGTAGAGGTGAGTTCGTTTTTTACCTTGTGCATTCCTGCATGACATCTTAACGGTACGTTTCTTGCCTAACGGACAGACTGGTCGAAAAGAACAAACAGTCAGTTCAGTATCTGGTTTAGAGACTTTGAACAAGCATCGAGTCCTTCGTGGGTTGGAAATAATCCACATATAAAGATTGCTAAAAGAAAAGTCGTGACCCGCTTCAAGGGGAGGTGCAGCTTGACATGATTTTATGTCGCGTTAACCTGATACATCAGTTGTCACAAAAATGTTTACTGTAAAATGACTTGTTACATTGTTTCGTTTTTGAATCGATGTTACTGTAACATTGTTGTCAACCCAGCAACAATGTTGTCATTGTTAGCTGGCTGTGACTTGCAGTACTTACAGTCTTTCGCTCGGGCTGGGCCATCTTAGTTAATTGTTTTGTTTCCTCCTCAAATAATGTACAGCAAACGAGTACGTTCTGTGTCATTATTATGTCGGACTGTGTGAGGGTGCGAGTTTGTGTTTATTAAAACTTGAGAAAATTCGTATTCCTTTACAGTATCTCTACGTGTAGGAGCAGAAAACTCGAGGGAGACCGGCTGATGGAAGACCGCAAACGTTTATATAGAAAACATTGTTTTACATCTTTCGAATGTTAATAGATCCTAAAGCTTTAGTTTGACAGCACAGATGGACCGTTTGGACCTTCTATTTAAACGGAATTTTTAAAATCAAGATTGACTCATGGCGAGCAACAGTAAGTAACTTAACTGCCATAGTTGTAGTTGTTATGTAATTGTTAACGTGCTAAACAAACTAAGATAAATGGTCTCGTCATACAAGTGTTCTTCGGTTAATCCAGTGTACTGTCACTGCTTCCATGGCTGTTCATAACATGTCGTAAATGAATTTGACATGATAAAGCCTGGACATTTGAATAGCGAAATAACTTCTGTTCTCTTTCATACATAAAGTGAAACATCAAGTCATATTTATGAGTACTATAGTTCTGTACCAGACTGCGGTGAATTGTTTATTCAGATGGTTAGTTAATGCACTGTCCTCCATGGAGTCTAATGTCTCTGGTTTAATTAGTATTGTCTTGGGTAGTACATGGTCATGTTCAAGTCTTTGCCCAGACAAAACCAAACCCCAAACATTCTCCGTTCCTTCAGGCTAGTGGGGGCACGTTTCACTTTGGGGGGGGGGCGACAGTTGAGTTCTTTGACCCCCTGGTGGCACTGGTGGTGTCCTTCTGGTTCAGCAGAGCAGCTGTGAGAGTCTCACACAGATCTGTCTTTGTCCTAGTTAGAGATGCCTGTCTCTACATCAGAATATCTCTCTCTCTCTCTCTCTCTCTCTCTCTCTCACACCCCCACTCACGCGCACACACGCACACACACACACACAGAGCTCATCAATGACTCTCAGTACTAGAACACTTCGAGGAGCCTCTCCACAGAAAGACGGAGGGAAAAGTTCTGGCGTAGCCCTCCGTTAAAAGGAAAAAAATTTTCCCCTCAAATTTTTAGTGGACTGTGTTAGTGTGATCCCACCCCACTGTGTTCCAATGTGATCAGAGCCGCTGAATTCAACCCGAGATGCTCTTTAAAAAGGGGTACTTTTGCTGTTTGCTTTTCTGTTTTCTGTTTCTCTTTTTCTTAGCTAGGGGAATTAAAAGAGAAACATTTCAAACATTTTTCTAACATCTGAATTAAGGAAGGGATGGTTCTCAAACATTTATTCCTTTCAATGCATTGTTCATGTCTGTTCTTGTCGTATATGCCGGGTTTCCTAACTGATCTAAACTGAATCAGCAAATCCCTCTAGCTGCCCTGCCCAAAGTTACGGTGTTGTAAGAGCCGACGTGCTGTAGAGTCAGCTCTTACTGTGCTTCGTCTGGTCTTGTGAATCGCCTGTCTGAACGTAACACTCTGTTTTGTTTGTGCGTGTTTCTCTCTGTGAGTGTGTGTGTGTGTGTGTTGTGTTCTGATGAAGAACACGAATTTCTGACTTATGCTGTTACAGTGTGGTGCAGACTCTCTCTCTCTCTCTGTGTCACTCTCTGTATGCAGAGGAAGGGCAGTGTCTGATTTTAGGCCCCTGTTGACCTGGGTACCTGTGCTTGTGTCTGCTGATATGGAAGCTGGCGTGAGGTCTGTGTAACCAGTTCAGCTCATTTAGTTTCTAAAGATATGTAACTTTCTGTAACGTCTCCATGGTAACTGTGTGTGTCAGTAGTAGTTTACAGTGTTGCAGCTGTATGAGAGCTGGTTGCTGAACTGCTTTTCATCGTGATTCAGGATACCTGTTGTAATGTAGGAGTATAGCGCCTGGTGTGTATATCCAAAACCTTCATATGTGCCCACACACGGCGTTGGAGATGCTCTACATGAGGCAGTTGATGGGAAAATGACTGTCTCAGTTCTGATCTAGGAGCAAGAGGGAGCCGATAATATGACTTTTGCCAATAGATGCATCGCATCAGTAGGGCTATTTGTAGTGATAGCCCAGTGATTTGCCCATGCAGGGGGCGGTTGGGGGTCAGTGACACAGGCTTATCTCTCCAGATGGCAGTGTCTGGACTGGTAAGCTGAACTGGGAGGCCAACTGGTCTACCTCATGAATACTGGAGTGTTTTCTCCCTCCCTCAGACAGATTAACCAACGTTGGGTGTCAGGAGAGAGGAACAGAGTGTGTGTTTGTATGTATATGTGTGTGTATATATGTGTATGAGTGAGTATGTGTACATGCAAACTCAGACTTAAAGGTAGCGTCAGCTGAGCAGTTGCCATGGCAATACTGTTATCTATACGTTTATCGTATAGATAACATTATAATGCTTCAGTCAGTGAATGTAGTCATTTATGTAATGAATCAGTTAACACTGTAGTATTTAATTTAAACGCTGTTTCGTGATATGATTATCAAGTTAACATCAAACGTGTATAGCAGGTGATGTTATTACACATGTCTCTTGACAGGGGAAATTATATCTGTGCATATCAGTGATATCCCGCCGAGACGCGTTCAGCACATTCATACATTAATACCATTAACACAGAAATGTCATCGCTGCCAAGTCGTCTAACGGACGTTTTAATTTGGGAATCGATGATAGACAGGCCTCATTTGTATTCACAGGGTCTTGGCCACCTTTTACCGCCCTGTCAGCGAGGAGAGGTCCTGACGGACAGAGGGCCGGCTTCCAGGCCACGCTCGTGCGGTCTCTGCCATCACAGAGCATCTGTTATCAGAGCGGAAATGATAGGCTGGCTTTTGCACAATCCTTCACTCCCCCCCCCCCCCCCCTCCAGCTCTGCTGGTGTCTCTCACATGCTGAGAGAGAGAGAAGGTGGGATGGCAGAGGGAGAGAGAGAGAGAGAGAGATGTAGAGAATGCTTTAATGGCGTATTAACAACTGATATAGAAATTCACGTATCTTATTCATATTAAACTGTGTGCAGTTGATGCGTCACATGTTGAAAACAAGCATTGCAAATTGTTAATTACCATGTTAGAATTAATAGGCATCGCTGCTTTGATTTACAGACAAATACATTGTATAATTACTTAATTAACACGCTCAGCTGTACGGAAAATGCATTCAGTTTGCTCTATTTTTTTTGCTTTTCTTATTTGACAAGTGTAATTCAGTTACTACGGTGACAGTTAAAGGTGAGTTCTGTCCTGCCTCAAATTCGCAGTTTGAGGTTGTGTAATAGAGGGAGTGTTCGTCTAGTTAGAGAGCGCTTGTTTTTTTTTTCCTGCTGAGAGAGAGAAAGAGCTAGAAGAACTCTATCCTGTTTTTACTCCTCTGCAGTGTTCGGTTTCACCTCTAATGAAACTCCTGTTCCAACAGGGCACCCTGCTGCTTGCCAGTCAGTGCCAGCTACACACCCTGGCATTTCTTCACAGACAGGGCAGAAAGAGAGATGGGTGGACAGAACAGCAGTTTTTTTTCCAGTGTCTCTCTCTAGGGGCACACAAACTAGTTGCTGGTGGTGTAATTATAAAGTTGGTTTTTATTGTCGTGGCTTTTCGTTGTTTTCATTCAGCATTTTTTTTTTCAGTAGGAGTTAAAGTCCATTGAAATAAAGGGATGATTTCTTGGGGTTCTGTCTGTGTATGTGTGTGTGTGCGTGTGTGTGTGTGTGCGTGTGCGAGGGTTGTGCGTGCTTACGTGTTTGTTAAGTAAACTGTACTCTGTTGTAGTCCACTCTGCTTCTTTGTGGAGATGAGTGACATGTGTTTGACGCGTTTACTTGTGTGAACTCACCAAGAAAAAAAAAAAAAAGGAGAGGGAAAAAAAAAAACGGAAGCTGAGATAAGAGAAGCATATTTTCACCCGCATCTCCTGTGGAATCAGCGTAACCATCTAGTAAGCAGCCAGTCATTTAACGTCTTCAAATTCCTCTGAGATTTCCATCTAAGTGTCTTTCCTTATCTCACTGATTTCACTGGTGACTTCTAAATTTTTCTTCCTTGTCTAAATTTAAAAAAAAAAAAAAAAGAACCTTTTTTGCTCCAGACGCACAGTCTAATAGAGCTGTGTATGCAGAATACATACCATCACGCTTAGCTAAAGACGGCTGCCATATGTTAAGTCATTCATGCTTTTCCCATAACAGCAATGCAGAGGAGCCAATGCATTCTCTGACTTGTTGGGCTGACTGTGGTGTAGGTCCATGGTTGTGGTTGACTGGATGTTGTGTGTGTGGAGGTGTGAATGAAACGCTATGTGGATGGTAGCGGCTTGTTTAGTGTAAACAGTCAGATGGCACAGATGGCTCAGGCTGCATTGGACTCAGTTGGGCTTGGAATGAGCTGAATAGTGTTTGTGTGTGTGCGTGCGTGCGTGCATGTGTGTGTGTGTGCGTGTGTGTTCAGGCAAGCCATGTACTAACTGGAGTTAAAAGTCAGGAAGGACATCCTGCTCCAATTTAGGTTAATGTGAGCAACTGCCAACTGTGTGTGTGGGTGTCTGTGCATGTGTGTGCGCATGCGTGTGTGTGTGTGTGCGTGTGGGAGAGAAAGGGATAGGGAGGTACAGACTAAGCATGTGTGTATGCGTGCATGCAATGTTGACATGTCAACACCACGATCTCATCTCAGACATTATTATAATTATTAGAAACAGAGATTTTAAACACCCATCACAGCAATACAACTAAACTGGGACTTCTGGTCTGTGTGCGTGCGTGTGTGTGTGCGTGCGTGCGTGTATGTGTGCGTGCGTGCGTGTGTGTGTGAACATAGAGGTGTGTGTATTCAGTACATACATATCCTTTAGAGATTTCCCCTTAACTCTGGTCCATTGCGTCTGCCCTGTGTGTCCGTGTTGGCTTCTCTTTCTCCTGACACTGTGAATATTTCATGTGTTTACAGTCGCTGTCAGCCGAAACACGTGTGCCGTCGGGGCATTTGAGGGAATTTGACACAGCTGCTGTAATGCAGAGGATTATTATAATTTGTCAGAGTTTTAATAGATTTGCGTCGGCTGCCATATGCATCAGCTTAATCAGAGCCAAGAATGTGTATCAGATTGTGGATGGATGGATGGATGGCTGGATATACATTCAGAGAGGAGGGGAGAGGCACATGGTAGACGGCAGGTGGTCGTCTCATGAAATGATGATTTGACGTCTGGGTTTGTGTCTAATAATTAAAGATTGTATTATTATTGCGATTCTAAATTCATATGTAAAATAGCGTGCCGACCTTTATTTCTGCAGTGCTGAGATTTAAGTGAGATGATCGATGTTTAGGACAGAAAGAGAGAAGCTCGTCAGTCGACACTGAAAAGTGATGTCACTTTCCTCTTTCCTCAGGTCTTTGAGGCCAATGATTTGTTCCAGGGACACAATTTCAGCAAGGTGCTGAATTGCTTGGTTACGCTGAACAAAGCGACCGCAGGTAAGAAATCAGTCTCTCTCTCTTTCTCTCTCTCTCTCTCTCTCTCTCTCTCTCTCTCTCTCTCTGTGTCTGTCTGTCTATGGTTGAGACATTTTTACATTTGGGTTTCCTGTTCCGGATGCAGGGATAGTCATTGGCATTTGAAGTGGGGGAACTCCTTTCTGATCATTTAGATATTGATCATTTCCTGTTGTCATAGTTGTTTACAGTCATATAGCATTTAGATCGTCCAGTGACATGCTTTAACCTCACTCTTATTCTCGTAGTGTCTGCTAAGAGCACATTCGCTGTAGATTTTGG
>NC_044501.1:12055290-12087790 GCF_902362185.1 Chanos chanos
TCTGGGTCTCTCTCTCTCTCTCTTTCCCCTTGTACTTTCTGTTCTCCATGACAACCTACTGGAGGACTTTTAGCTCTATATCAATAGTCTAAGGCTTTTCTTTTCTTTTCTTTTTGTGAACACTGATCTGTAATAGAGTGAATTGGGGGGGGAAAAAAAGCCTGGCTGACTTTTGTCTATGCAGGTCTTTGTTGGATCACTTTGCATAAGACAGGGAAACAGCTATTTTAGAGAATCCTGTTAGGATGATAATTCCAAATCAGAAAACCACAGGAAGTTTAACCAGGAAAGCAACATCTTTCCTGGGTTTCTGCAGCCTAAACCCTTAGGAGTCAGCTAAAGGGAATGAGCGTGGGGACGCGCTCGTCCTGGCCTGTCAGAGACTATTCTCACAAGTTTTTTTTGCTCACCGTTGGATGGAAACTGGGTAAGAATGTTATCTGAGGTCTATGAAAAGATTTTGCAGATACGTGTTTTAATATGGAACTGCTTTAAACCAAACTTAACGCCACCGATGAGTCATTCGTATCTGATTTAAGATGCCAAGCGAAACTGAAGGGTCTGGGATTGAACCCGGGCGTAAATTAGACTCTTTCCGCGAGCCCCGCGTGAAATGTTTTGGGTCGTCCGTCAAAATCCCATTTCGCGTGGTCCGTATGCCTTTATGCCTTAAGCGCCTTAAATCTGCCCTGAGTGATCTGTAATCCATTAAAACGATGATTAAAAAAAAGGATTTATTGCCCGGAGGAGGCTGTGCCCAGAGTGAAGTCATTGACGCCGTGTACCAGAGCACGGGAATTCGTTCGGATTCGACCGCCAAACAAAATATACATTTTTCACCGAATGCGAACGTTTAATACAGCGTTCAGTCATCGCGAAGTTTGGCCTGTTCCTCGTTTGCTTGTCATATCTGTTTTCGTAAAGGGATAATCCCTTTCGGTGAGTTCAGCCAGTTCTTGTCTCTGAAGCAATATAACTTAAACTTCACCCTTTCAAAAATGCACCATGTAAAAAAAGGAGTCAAGTAAAACCACTTAATTTTGGTTTTTTAACCCTGTTTTGTTTCCAGTGTGATTGTTAATTCACACACACACGTTACACATTGGCAGTGTTACTAAATACACGCTATGCGTCCGCTTTTCGGCAAAACGCCCGTCGTCGAGCCCTCGGGGTGAGACTGCGTGGAAGACTAGTCGGTGACATCACAGGCCTCATGTCATTTGTGATTCAACAGGAAGGAAACACCACGCACAAACAAAGGCAGGAAAAGTGGCTGCCAGAACCGTGTTGCTTTCCTTCCCCCCTAAAAATGGCTCGAACCCTGACTATTGTTCTGAGCTTGGTTTTGTCCAATTAGTCTGACTGAATTAAGATCTCTTCTGTTCAGGATCAGAGCAGAGGAAGATAGTGGGTGTGTGTGAGTGTGTGTGTGTGTGTGTGTGTGTGTGTGGAGTGTGTATATATATGTGTGTGTGTGTGTGTGTGTGTTTGCACGTGCGTGCGTGAGGGAGAGGAAGAAGTGAGTGAGGTACTTCAAATTTTGACTCAGGTACTTCAAATTTTGACACAGATACAAACTTTCATGTCAAGGTTTCTCTCAAAATCCTGTCGTCCTCCGTGGAAAAAAAAACGTTGCAGGAAATTCCACTCCGCTGCTCTTATTTCAAGTCATAACACACCCTGCAGAGTTTTAGGGGTTTGAACGTAAACTCATCTTTTATTGAATAGCCCTGTTCGTGGCTGAGGATATGGTATTAAAATAAACACGAAAGGCTGAGAGTCCTAATGTTCTCCTGTGAAGCCGACGCCTGTGGTTACTCTCTGAATAAACCTAATGTTCTCTCTTCATCTGAGGGTTTACTTTGTAATATTTGATTTAATAGAAACAAAATGACTCCAGATGTTGAGCAGCATGACCTATATTCCCTCGTTTATTTCTCTCTTTCTCTCTCTCTCTCTCTCTCTGTCTTTCTCTCTCCCTGTCTCCTCCTTTCTCTCTCCCTGCAGACAAACCAGTGTCTCCCAAGACCGGCACGCTGAAAAGCCCACCCAAAGGATTCGATACCAGTTCCATCAGCAAAACCTACTACAACTTGGTGAGAGAGAGAGAGATAAGAATATACTCTTTGCCTATTTCTGTATTGCGTTTAATCACTGCAGAGATCAGCGACAGAGAGAAGATTTATCACGTATTGTCAGCAGGAAGGTTCATAAAATATTCAGTGTTTCCATCTATGGTGAAAAAACACGGAAAGTCTTTCAGTGAAAGATCCCGGCGCGGTAAACTGAGCTTAGGGCGCCCCCTGTTATACACGCACGTGCACTCACAGTCTAAGCCAACGCACACTGACATCTATATGTTTCTGTGCAATATGAACCTGTGTTTGTCAGGGAAAACTGCCAAATGTTGACAGTGAATTTGCAACACAGACCTTAGCTGCGTTTTTATGGACTTGTCTGTGGTGTGTGTGTGTGCGTGCGCGTGCGTGCGCGCATGCATGCACGGTCAGCTGTATGAGCTGAGAGCAATGACACTGTGAATGAATGATGATGAATGAATGAATTATGATGTAGGTCATTGTCTCCCTTAAGGTTTAGAGTGCACGCTTACATCATTTCAATCCCAGTTTTGTTTGCATGACAGACGCTCTTATCCAGAACGACGTACAGTAAACACACTCAGATTGAGTAAGAAAACTGTATGTCTCCATCACAGTATGAGTGATTTTCTATGAGGAAAACTGCCAAGCGCATCATTTGATGAAAGACATCCAGAAAGTCACTTCTGTGCCTTGACAAACACATTTCCTGAGACTGAGATGCGGTCATGTCTATCCGGGGTAGTGGTCTCCTTTACCCAAAAGGCTGTAAAACTCTGGCCTGACTTGTTTTTAATGTGTGTCGTATGTACACTTCTCTGTTTGCATTGGCTCCCCTCTGCCAACTCAGTGACCTACTTCCTGCTGTCTGTCTCCCACCAGAAAACACACTTGGCTCCCTCAAACGCTGGCTGTGGATGTGTATGCGTGTCTAGATTAATGTCTTTTTAACCCTGAGTTTATGTGTGTGTGTCCGTGTGTGTCCGTGTGTTTAATGGGACGTGTCTGTGGATAGGAATGAGTGAGTATGTGGATGTAGTGCTGTGAGAGTGTGTGTGTGTGTGTCTGTGTGTGTGTGTGTGGATGTGCGTGTGTACTGTAATGTAGGTCATTGTTTCTGTCTCACTGCATCCTCGGACAGCTGTGCCCAGGGGGTTTGTACTCTGTCTGGCATGACTATGAACACCCCTACTCTCTCTCTCTCTCTCTCTCTCTCTCTCTCTCTCTCTCTCTCTGTGTGTGTGGTAGTTTGTTTGTTTAGTATAATGATTCAGATATCGACAGAATACTCAATACCGTTACTCACCCAGCGTCTGTGTCAGGGCCAGGCCAAGCAGCGCTTGTTTGGAGTGCAGTGATGTGACGGGGAGTGAGGACAGACCACGAGGGGTGTATGAAACGTGGAGATGTGTTTTCACTCCATTTGTACAAGTAAACACTTCTTCAGAAGTAGTCTGTGACAAGAAAAAGTGCAGTTGTGTGTGTGTGTGTGTGTGTGTGTATGAGAGAAAGACAGAGTGAGAGAGAAAAAGAGAGAACGAAAGCTGAAAACAAATAAGACTATAAGGTTGTGGTCAAACAGTCATTGTGTTTTTCGAGATTTTTTTCAAGATTTCGTAAACTTTTGGTGCATGAGTGAAATACGCTTTTAGTGTGGTAAGCAAACCCATTACGGGGCGGAGATGACCATTTCGTTGTCATTGTTTTGAAAATGAACTGACTTCTCGTTCAGAAATGATTCAGGTCCTTAATCATAATGCATCATAGACCACAGCTGCAGTGTCAGTCAGACTCAGGGCCTGTTTGCTGATACGGGATCTATGTTCTCATTCGTTAAAAAATACCCTTGTGTAAAAGCAGATCTTCCACAGAAGATAATGGTTACATTTTTCCATATGTCCTATCCCTTCGGTGAGAAATCCAACTTGACGTGACTTGCCAGTAAAGCCCGAGGTATTTTTAGGACGGAAGTATGAGGGCAGATTATCCTTTTTCCCCCTGTCACTTATGATACTACTGGGAATTCTTGAAAAACTTTAAGAAGAGCAAAGGGAGACTGTTTTGCTGGATTTAATGAGCGGCCTCATTCTGTCATCTCTCTCTCTCTCTCTCTCTCACACACACACACACACTCAAACACACACACACGCGCGCTCCAAGCAGTGAAAGGAAGGTAGTGTGCCATATTCAGGTCTGAGTTGTAATGAGTTGTGTGTGTCTTTGAGATTGTGTGTGTGTGTGTTTGTGTGTGTGTGTGTGTGTGTGTGCGTGTGTGCGTGTGTAAGCTCTGTGAGACAGGGGTGTACCTGAGTTTGCTCTGGTGGGAGTTTCTCCGTCAGTTACAACACACAAAATCTGGAGCTTATCTGCTGGCTCAGAGCAGAATAGGTTTTTTTTTTTTTTTTACTGAGAGAAAAAAAAAGGAAAAACTTTTAAACTTGCTAATTTTAGCTGTTTTTCCTTCACGCTTCATTTTCCCCTCATGGGTCTCAGACTTGACTAACATCCGTCTTCTCTTAGTGCCAGATTTCTTTTACATCTCGCAAATCTGGGTCGTTTGTTAAAACTCTGACTTGCGTTGTCAGTTTAATTAGCTGTATCAATATTCCACCCCCAACCTCATTAAGTACAGACACAATTTATGCAGATTCGTCATGACGATGACAAAGATGGAACGTGACGTGCTTCTCCTCTGGACGACTTCATGAAGCGCTAATCTCTGTCAGAAACTTCAGGAAAGCGTGTGTCAATTTTAAACTCGATATGAGCAGGGCCCATGGTCTTCAGAAACGTTTGAAAGTGGGCCAAGCGCGTCTCTCGTACGGAACAGTGTTCTCTCAGCCTGGATCGCTTTTCAGTTCTTTTTTTATTGTATAATGGTCAAAGGACTACAATATTTTGTTGTTTTTTCGGTAAACGTTTAGTAGTTCTAAAAAAAAAACCCTGCGTTGTTTTTGGACACAGGTGGTGCAGAATATTCTCCAGACGGAAACGGAATATTCCAAAGAGCTGCAGTGTCTGTTGTCCACATATCTGCGTCCGTTACAGAGTTCGGAGAAGTAAGTTTGACCGCTACGCCGAGGACTCCTCGCGGGAGTTGTGTGGAGATCGCTCCCTTCTGCTCCACCTTTGACTTTAACAGCCTTTTTTTTTTTTTGTGCTGACTCTGACTGTTTCTCTTCCTCTGTAGGTTGAGTAGTTCAGATATCAGTCATATTCTTGGCAATCTGGAGGAGATCAGCACTTTTCAGCAGATGTTGGTTCAGTCTCTGGAAGAATGCACCAAGTAAGAGATTTCGCTCCAAACTCCCACTGACTCGCTCACAAGCTCTGCAGTGACATCTAGTGGCAGCATATAGTACAGTCCCGACAGTATACCTGATACTTTCTGTGTGTGAGTTTTGCAACAACTAGTTTTGTAGTGATAAGGGTGAACTAAATGTAAATGTGTTTTTTTTACGCAGACTTCAGGAAAGCCAACAGAGGATAGGAGGTTTTTTCCTCAACTTGATACCCCAGATGAAGGGACTGTACGTGGCCTACTGTGCCAACCACCCATCTGCTGTTAACGTCCTCACTCAGCACAGGTGTGTGTGTGTGCGTGTGTGTGTGTGCGTGTGTGTGTGTGCGTGTGTGTGGCATGGTTTGCGGGTCTGTATGAGAACTGCTTTCTGCTTTACTGGGCTGGTCAGATAGAGCCTCTTTACTGTTGTCCTAACGTATATCCAACTCTGTGTGTGTGTGTGTGTGTGTATTTGTGTGTGTGTGTGTGTGTGTGTGTTTAGTGAGGAACTGGGAGAGTTTATGGAGAGCAAAGGAGCTAGCAGCCCAGGCATCCTCACACTGACCACTGGCCTCAGCAAACCCTTTGTCAGACTGGACAAGTACCCCACTCTCCTAAAAGAGCTGGAGAGACATATGGAGGTATGGGGTGTGTGTGTGTGTGTGAGAGAGCGAGGCTGATTGTGTTCTTTTATAAGCTTGTGTGTGTGTTTGTGTCTATGTTTAAGGAAAAAAAAAACATTACTCTTCCTATTGTTTGCTACACATATCAAAGCTTTTTTTTTTTTTTTGGTCAAATCTCCCTCAGAACCCTTTACATGAACATATCTCTCTTTGCTGAGAGTGTGTGGCAGAGAAACAGCCCTCCTCACACACACACACACACACACACACACACACACACACACACACACACTCCTTCATTTGCTGTATCCTGTTTCCACAGGACTTCCACCCCGACCGACCAGACATCCAGAAGAGCATGGCTGCTTTCAAAAACCTCTCGGTAAACCACAGTCTTTTTCTCCTCCTCCCCGTTAAAGTCACCTCACCGCGTTGACGTTCGGCAAACCTAAAGCGCGCGGTCCGAAAATACGGACGGAACTGTCCGAAGTCGCGCGGATTGAGCGTGTTTGTTTTTTGTTTTTTTTAATGGACTGGGTGGGTTGTTTTTTTTTGTTTGTTTTTTTGTCGGCGGACGGATGCTGAATTGAATTTAGATTGAGCTAAGCTGCTTTGGTAGCTTTGTTGGCTCCCCTTCCAAAATTCTGCTCCTGCTCTCGCTCCGGCTAAGCTCTCGACGCGAGCTAGCCTCTCTCCTGGCCGCTAGCCGCACGCTTGGCGCAGGAATATTATGGTCTGCTTTCAGCCCTTAGCAACAGCGTTGCCGTGGCGGCGGGAACCCCTGCTGAGCTTTGACTGACGAGTTGAGGACCTAAGCGCGGCCCCTCTGGTCTAATGCTTTATTTATTTATTTGTTAGTTTGTTTGTTTATTTATTTATTCATTTAAGGAATAGTACAATTAAACTCAAAAAGTGTTTAAATATTTTTGTATTTGTGAAAACCTAGTAGTCAGGTCAATTTGGAATCATATTGGCTACTGTGCGTTCATATGCACTAAAATGTCTTCTGATTGAATGTAAAATTACTGTTCACAAAGTACTTCTACAGCATGTGTGCTTATTTTCTGTAGATTAGATGTAACTGAACTGCTTTTAGATCAGTGGTCGGTATCAATGTCACTGCTGGTGCCGGTCCTCCATAATTTCACTAACTACCTCACCAGTGTTTGTCTTTCTTTTCAGTACATGGACTCGCTCCATCCGTCGTCCAAACAAAAACACAGGTCGTGTGGGTTGACACTGGTCTTTGGCGTGGGGGACTCGTTGTTATTTTTAGGGGTTAGAATGCTGTGTGCTGAAGCAGTTGGTTCATTGTGATGATATTAAGCCTTTGGCCTGTTTCTGTTTGGACTGTGGGCTCGTTGATCTAATCCTTCCCCCGACACGAGTCCACAAAGCCTTGGTTCTCCCCTCTCTCTCTCTCTCTCTGTCTGTCTGTCTCTCTCTCTCCCTCCACACTTCCTTTATTCTTCCCAGTCTGTATCTTTCAACAACAGCTCTCAGGCTTAACCCCCTCCCTCCAGCACCACTTCTCTGTTCAGCTGTAAAGAATAGACTCCCAGACAAGGTCCACTCTCTCTGTTCACTTAGTTCATTCACTCACTCACTCTCTACACTCTCTCTGTTCACTCAGTTCATTCACTCACTCTCTTCACTCTCTGTGTTCACTCAGTTCATTCATTCACTCACTCACTCTCTTCACTCTCTCTGTTCACTCTGTTCACTCACTCACTCTCTACACTCTCTCTGTTCACTCAGTTCATTCATTTACTAACTCGCTCACTTCACTCTCTCTGTTCACTCAGTTCATTCATTCACTCACTCACTACACTCTCTGTGTTCACTCAGTTCATTCATTCACTCACTCACTACACTCTCTGTGTTCACTCAGTTCATTCATTCACTCACTCACTCTCTACACTCTCTCTGTTCACTCACTTCATTCATTCGCTCACTCACTACACTCTCTCTGTTCACTCAGTTCATTCACTCACTCACTCTATACACTCTCTCAGTTCATTCACTCACTCTCTACACTCTCTCTGTTCACTCTGTTCACTCACTCACTCACTCACTAGACTCTCTCTGTTCACTCAGTTCATTCACTCTTTCACTCACTAGACTCTCTTTTTTCACTCACTTCATTCACTCACTCACTCACTAGTCCTGCCTGGGCCACTGGTGCTAAACATGTTATGGCCCCCTTTTGTTCTCAGGAACTCTTTGTGTTGGTTGTTCAAACTCCTCTCTCTCTCTCTCTCTATCATGTGTGATCACATATGGCTGTTGGTTTGCCGGTAGAATAATAAAGCAGCATGTTGGAAGAGGGGAGTAAAGAAAATATATGTATATATTTCAGGTCCTCGGGGGATCATTATGTCATAGAAATGTGTATTTACTGACTCAGTACGTGGTGTGTGTGTGTGTTGGTATGGTAACAGGTACAGTGTCAGGAGGTGCGGAAACGGAAGGAGCTGGAGCTGCAGATTCTGACGGAGGTGATCCGCTGTTGGGAAGGGGAGGACATTAAGACCCTTGGCTCCGTCCTCTTCATGTCCCAAGTCATCATCCAGAACTCAGGCAGTGAGGTGAGGCACACGACCCGTCCACAAAAACTCACTTAAATCTGTCGCTTTTTGACAGATAAGCCGCCGTGTGAATCTTACAAATGACTAAACGTAAAGATGACGTTGAAGAATTGGCTAGAACGTTCACTTAGGTCTCGTTACGAGCGCCAGAGAACAAGAAGGACAACATGCTAAGATTCTTAAAATAGTCGCGGCTCTAAAGGCCCAAGCCAGGTTTCCCAAGGAGGAAAAACCTCCCGTGTAGTAGTTTCTGTTTTGCGTGTTTGTGTCTTGCTGACGAACAAACTTAAATGTACACGCGTATTTAGTTTTTTTTTTGTGTGTGTTAACTATCCCTCTTTTTTTTTTTTTTTAGGAGAAGACTGAACGCTATCTTCTGCTCTTTCCTCACGTGTTACTCATGTTATCTGCTAGTCCTCGTATGAGCGGTTTCATCTACCAGGTAAATTCTTGCTTGGTGAACATTCTAGAATAAGAGAACACTAATGTAATAGCATTGAGAAAGTCAGGCCCCACAGAGAATACCTGGCCCCTCTCTGAGAGAGATATGTGGTTGTGTTCTGTCCACAGGGGAAGCTCCCTTTAACAGGAATGAATATCACCAAATTAGAGGACTCTGAAACAACTAGAAATACTTTTGAAATATCCGGTAGGTGACCCACAGTAAAAAAAGACTTTAAAGAATTCAAGCTTGAATGTGTGACTGACAAACTGAGAACTGTGTAAATCTGTGTGTGTGTGTATGTGTGCTCTCTCTATACAGGGAGTATGATTGACAGAATCCAGGTAGTATGTAATAATCAGCAGGACTTACAGGACTGGGTGGAGCATTTGCATCGTCAGACTAAACACACGTCACTGAACACACCTAACGTTAAACCCCAGTCTGTGCCCTGCCATACGGTATGCCGTCACGCTCTTAAACTCCAGACACACGCACACACACACACACACACACACACAATCACACAATCACAATCACAACACATCTATCCACAAAAAGTCTGGCAGGCAGCTCATTACATTACACTTACACATACCTGAATGTCCTCTTTTTTTAGTGCTTTTCAATTAATTAGTGATAGTCACAAGTAGTAAGTAAGTAATCAAGAGTACATGGCATATTTAAAAAAACAACATGATTGGACCATATAAGATGCATATTTAGATACTGTATGTCCTACCCAGTATGAATAGTGAAGCTCTGTATGGTAACCAGTTTTAGCTTAGGTCTCTTACCGACATTTTGGTCCGCAGCTTCCCTCCCACCCCGTCACCCCGTCCAGACACTCGGAGAGCAGGAGCACGGTGGGGTCTCCCGCCTACCACACGCTCCCTCACCACTCCTCCCACGGCACTCCTCACAGCACCATGATGTGGGGTCCTCTGGAACCGCCCAAAACACAGAAACCCTGGAGCCTGAGCTGTCTCCGCCCCGCCCCTCCCCTCAGGCCCTCGGCTGCTCTCTGTTACAAAGAGGTATCAAAGACACAACTAACGCGTTGTCTTAAGCAATGTGAACTGTCGTTACATATTAAGTACAGGAACAAGCTGCCATAAGACATTCTACAGATCCAGCAGCTGGTGAACAGTCTGATTAGTGACAAATGAAGCATTCATTGGTAAAATACAAGGATTTTTATTTTTCAACGTGCTGTAGGTCTACAAATCCGTAGGTGCAGTGAAAGTGAAGGCACTAGAGAAAAAGACTGACACTTAAAGACCAAAATGTAAAGAGACACTTACTTAAGAGAAAAATGTACGAAGAAAAACTTACTCGAGTGGAAAATGTAAAATTAATTAAGGAATAGTTAAGTAATACTGCTGGTCAAGCTCATACTGGCAGAGTTTTTACCTGTGTGAGCTATGACACTCTGTGTGACACTCTGTGTGACACTCTATGACACTCTGTGTAACGCTATATGACACTGTGTGACACTCTAGGACACTCTGTGTGATGCTCTGTGGTTTTGTCTCCTTTTGCCACAGGATCTCAGCAAAAGCCCTAAGAGTATGAAAAAGCTGCTGCCAAAACGCAAACCTGAACGGAAACCCTCTGAGGAAGAGTTTGCAATACGTAAGAGTACGTCGACATTTTTACTTTTTGGCCCCCGTCTTCCAATTACTCTTTTTTCCCCTCCCCTGTGTTGAAAATAAAGTACACTGTAATGAAAATAAACCACGCATAAAGTAAACACTGTCAGGTAGTGTACAGAACTCCCTTTAAAGTTTCTTTAACAAACATTCTGATGTATGCTTGGAAGTGTTTATATGCGGTTATGTGTGTGAGCGATAGCACTGGATGATACACCAAAAATGTACAGATATGACCACTCTCTTCCCAAAGCAATATTTTTAGTAACACTGCAACTCAAGGGATCCATTGGAGTAGTGCAGACTTTTTTGTTTGAGCACGTAATACAGAGATAGGTCTACACTATGTAAAGAAATTCATCCCTATAGGACCCCAATCTAATACAAATCTGCATGAAATATGTACAGTTTGCACAAACACACGTTCAGCATGTTTTTTTTTTGTTTTGTTTTGTTTTGTTTTTTATCGGTCTTGATCCATAACCGAGCAGGATTTTTGGTCACATCACCCAGCCCAAGTATAGGATGCTACATATAACGGATCCTGTATTTTGCGTTCAGATGTGTTTTAGTCTGTTTTTCACGGTCGTCTGGCCCTTCTTTTTTTTTTGTTCCCCCCCCCCCCCCCGTAGGTACGGCAGCCCTTGAGGAGGACGCACAGATCCTAAAAGTGATTGAGGCGTACTGCACGAGTGCCAAAACACGACAAACTCTCAACTCCAGTAAGAGCCAAACGACAATACGCTCTTTTTTTTTTTTTTTGCTGTCCTGCTTTTTTTTGCCTATCCGGCGTGTATCTGCGTGCTTATTGGACTGTGCCTTTTTCAATCTCTGCCCGCATTCAAGCCAGACTGCTCGTTCTCAGAAGTCTGTCCTAATTGTTTTCTGAGAATCCGAGATTTTCATTTGAAAGGGCACTTTAGTCCAGTAAGTACCGTCACGCTGTGCCGTCCGTGTGTGGAGCGCCTCGCTATTACCGGAGTAGCTGGTCGAAACAAAAAAAAAAAGAGAGAGAGAGAGAGAGAACTGCCTTGCATCTTTATTGGACATGCCATTTTTTCACTTTTGAAAAGAAACAGAAACGAGAAGTCGTTGTGTCAGTCTAGGCATTTACACGGTATTGCTTTTACATTTTTAAAAGGTGAAGTCTTAGAGCTAGGTTCTTATTTCCTTTTACTTCTGAGATATCACAAAATCACCTTCTCTGTATTCTTTTCTTGTACTAACAACTGGTACGAACACCTGTGTATTTGAAAGCAAAAAGAACCGCTTTGGAGACTTCAGGAGTTACAAAACAAACATGTCCATTGAACTCTTTGCTAATCACTTTCAAATGTTTTAATCTTTCTAACAGTGTGCTCTTTTTCTTCTCTCTCCTTCCGTTTTCCTTTTTTTTTCTCTCTCTTTCCAACATCTCTTGTTCCTCATCTGATTCCTTCATCTTTATTTGCTTGGGATATGATTTTCTCTCCTACCCTTTTATCCAAACCCATTTTTAAACCCATTTGTTATTTCCTTCGGTTGAATTATATGATTTGTCCTTTTTGGACCTCCTCTCACCCCGTACCCTCATCGCCCACTCCTTTCCGTTTTGTATGATTTGAAACCCTAACACGTAGCATGGCAGGGCACTGATCTGATGCATAATCACGTGCTGGTTGATGTTGACCAATCCTGCGTGGAGGCCGTGGTTTGCCGCACCGGTGTGTCACGCCCAGAACACTCGTCTGACCAATCAGAAGATTCGGACTATGACAGTATATGGACTGCCCATAGTTACAGAATGGGTCCCGCCTCCCGTAAGGGCAGCTGCTCATATATATCTCATCCAAACTAAAGCACCTTCCCTTTACTTTTGAGTATTTTACACAGTCAACACACTGTTCTTTTAGTCGTATTTCCTGTTTTTTTTTTTCTTCTGTCCTCGGTTGAAGTCCCCTATTAACCGCTTGCTTGTTTCCTTGTTTCCCTGTCCTTGTTATGTGTTCCCGACTGTAGCCCCTTACTTTTGTGACTGCAATAAATGTTTTTATAGTTTTTTTTTTTTTGTGTGTGTGTGTCGTCAGATACTGAATTTCCATATTCATTTTGCTTCTCAGCATCTGGTACACTTTGACATTCTTTAGTATATTACGGTGGGACAGAGAACATTGGTACCTGAAAAGTTAGGAGATCAATCAGATTTATCCGAGAACCTCCTCCAAATGACAGTGATTCGTAGTAACCATCGCTAAAAATGTTTGTTCTTTTTTTTTTTAACACGTAGACTGTCCTTCCTGAAAACATGGTCCTATACCTTACAATCCGGTCAGGAATATCAGTTGCTGAGAACCAAACATTTGGCGACAGGAGAGTTTATATCTTCTACTTTCTGTGGCAGTGTTCTTTCTTTTATATTGATATTGAGTGAGAGGAATGGAAGTACATTTCCGTTTTATTTGATCTGATATTCAGATGTGTGTATGTTTCACAAATTTCTCTGTGTCTTTCTTGAATTTTCTTCAGTACTTTAAGGAATTCCTATGAATCGGATAGGTCGAAACGGTACAGTGGAACTGGACACCTGGTTCATTTGTTATTGTGCTGATGTAAGCTACAGGCTTTTTTTGGACAAAGATTCTTCCTGTCTGGAAAAAAAAGATTCACATAGATAACACTTGATGTTGAATGATCAGTGTCATGATCAGTAAAGTGGAGCGCAAACAGATGTTACACAGCCAATTATAAGTTATCTCTGTCAGATGAGCTTTCTCTTAGAGCCGGCATTGGGCGAGCTGATTATAATGCACGGACAATGTTGCATCAACCAAAAAATATTAAACACCAAAGTAAACCAACTGGTAAACGACCTTTACTCGACGTCTGAATGTATCGTATTTTGAATAAGTGTGACTGTGA
Organism: Chanos chanos; assembly: GCF_902362185.1. Taxonomy (NCBI): domain Eukaryota; kingdom Metazoa; phylum Chordata; class Actinopteri; order Gonorynchiformes; family Chanidae; genus Chanos; species Chanos chanos. The sequence goes on from NC_044501.1 coordinate 12,068,876, forward strand.
TTTTACTGTGATTTTGCACACGTATCACGAGTCTTTTTTTTCGTTTCCTGTTCCAGTACGGTCTAGTGTTCAAGTTCCTAAATTGCTTGTTTAGCAGAGAAAACCAAAACACAAAGTGTTCTTACCCTTTTTTTTTTAACGCACACAAAAATAACAAAACTGATAAAGCTACCACAGCCAATGTGCTTCTTTAACCGTGTTAAGCCTCTGAATGGAGTCCTCTAGATCTTTTACATTTGAAAAACCTTTTAAAAGCATTTCATCCAGAACAAAGCACTGATTGTATATGATTAAAGTGGAAAAGCCATTTTTCAAAGATCAGTCCTCCATGCTTTCATTGTATGAGCTGTTTGTGTGTGTTTGTGTTTTTTGATGGATTATTTCGTTTACGATGTAAGGAAAATGACCTAAAAATGAGGTTATATGCCATGAGAGACTTCATTGTGCTGTGAAATATGACTTAAAATTGCAGTGATGTTAAATGTAATATATACACTGTAAGTCTACATCATAAATATAATCCTTTTTTTACTTTTTATTCACCCCCCCCCCCCCCAGCCACAGTGGATGTATTATTCATTCTTATATCAGTAGCAGGTTTCATGGACAAAACACATACATTCACAATAAAACTGCTTCTCTTGTGTTACTGGAAGCTATCAAATCTCACCAGAGGTGGTTTACAGTTCACATTCAGACTCCCATGGACCCAGTGATGAAAGGAGAAGAAAGGATTTCTTTTTTCACACCCCACCCCCCAACCACGTCCCCCAAAATAATAAGCCTTTCTCTTTTTTTTTGTTCGTTTCTTCAGACTTTCTTCAGAACAATGAATGAGGAATAAACAAAACACAGTGAGACACTAAACAGCTCTCATATGTAGCGACCGTTTTGTTTCATATTTTGTCTTACTAACCGCACGTGGCATCCCTTGTGATGGTCATCTGCATGACTTATGCATCACCGAACACAACTACACGTTATCTGTTTCTTCTTGTTTTCAACCTCTCTTCGCGTTCAATGCAAAATCTGCTCAGAATCAGTTTGTCTTTGGATCAGTGCATCATTCAGCCAATCACTGACCAGGACACTGACCCTCCAAATATGGAACCTCTCTTGTGTCGAAACAGGGTCTAGGAAAGAATCAGGACCTCACATGCTGTTTCCAGAGGAGGAGAAGATTATCGTAGAAGAGACCAAGAGCAATGGCCAGACTGTGATTGAAGAGAGGTAGAACATCCCTCATCATTCTGAATTTCTAGAATGTTCTGGAATAGATTTGAAGGAAGACCCTAATAATTTGGTCACAGGTTATATAAAACATCTGAAAGACAAGTAGTTTGTTTTGCTGTTTGATTTCTCATTCATCTGTTATCTGTAACAGGAGCCTGGTGGATACGGTTTATGCTTTGAGGGATGAAGTACAAGAACTGAAACAAGTGAGTCACTTCTTTTTCAAGCTTTCCAAGAGTTTAAGAGCAAGCCTGACGGGATTATAAAATCATTGTTCTCCTGATTTGTAATACGTCATTTTCATTTGGACGAAGGGCTATGTTCCTCTATGTTGCAGCCCTGAAGAAATATCTCCTTGTTTAAGATCCTCTCTTTAGAAGATCTGTATCCTAGCATTCTGTCTATGAGCAGTGTTGGTGTTAATACCTGTATATTTTTTTTCTTTTTCCTCCAGGACAACAAAAGGATGAAGAGAACTCTGGAAGAGGAGCAGAAGGCACGGAAAGAACTAGAAAAGATTGTGCGGAAAGTGTTGAAGAATATGAACGACCCTACCTGGGACGAGACCAATTTGTAATTAAATGGATGTCAGTTAGCCTCTCTCTCTGTCTCTCTCTCTCTGTCTGTCTGTTGTATGATCATGGCTGGCAGTTTGAGTGGGGACATCAAACTGCAAAGGAGAGCTCTGAACCTGCTGTTGACACCATACTGTAGTGTTGAATTTTCATCAGCAAAACTGACATGGACTCTTGACCAAACATCTGAGATATGACTGAATCATATGTGAGGAGAATTGACCAGAGAAAAACAGATCACCACTGAATCACTGAACCAAGATTTATTAAGCTTTTTTTTTTATATATAAGTGCAAAAATGGCATGTGCTTTTGCTAAATCCAGTCAGGTTACAATGTGAAATAAAAGCTGATGTTAAAATGCTACTCAGTAAATAAATATTAAGGTAAAGCCAAATAAGAATATTTCCAGGTCTTGGATGAAAAGGGTTTTTTTTTCTGTCTTTTTCTCACGTCTTAATGCATTTAATAAATAGGTCGCAAAGTTTGCACTTGCTAATAAGCTTAATAAATCTGACAATTACTTACACCTCCCCCCCCCCCAAAAAAAATCCATCTTTTAACTAATACTGCCAAAACGAGCTTTTTGCTGTATAAATTCTTACTGATTATTGTCTTCTGCTGAAAGTCTTTCACCAGAACACCTTTGCTCAGATGCATGATGTCACCTGTTTGGAATTTAACAGAGGAACTGGGGAACTCAGGGACTAAACACTGAATTGTACTGAGAAAGGTGACAGCAGCCCAGCCAGCCGTGGTGAAAGGTCTCTCTGCCCGTGGTGTCAGATGGAGGGACCTGGGCAGCTGGGGACCTTTTTTTCCGGAACCTATAGCCAACACTAAGAATGAGCCATCTGGAACATTCTGATTTTTCCAATGGAAAACTACAGCAATACAATACTGGAAACTGTTCAAATGAACCTTTTTTTGGGGTGGGGGGGGGGGGGCGGGGATGATTTTAACAAATTTTTTAAATTACCTCAGTTTTTTTTGTTGATGTTAGCCCTGTGCCACTGGGTAACTGATTTATGATTTTTGACTGTGCGTTTTTTTTTTTTTTTTTTTTTAATGTTTTCCTATAAACCTGTCTTTCTGATTTTATTTCAGTGATGAATTGTACAGAAATTAATCTTTATATTTTAAAATATGCCAAGAAATGTGCCTTTGGAAGCAGATGATCCGTTTTTTTTCCCTGGCGTTTCTGGCAGTCTACCATTAAGAGACCATTTCTAAAAAAAGACACTTCGAATGCAACAGTGATTTTAATGACACTAATGCAAAGCTACTTATAAGACAATTCAATCATCTATTGTGTTTCTAATTTATGTATTTAAAGAAGAAATTGTCTATTTGAAAAAAAAAGTGTTTATGCACTGTGGATTGAATCCTGTCACCTCTGTAAAGCGTCATCACCAGAAACTTCATCTCTCTCTCTTTCTCTTTCCCTCCCTCTCTCTGTCTCTCCCCTTCTCCCACACTGTCGTACTTATCTGCCCCATCATTCTTTCATAAAGTCCTGTGTAGTTGTCTCCATGAATTAAACCTGTAAATAGAATCTCTTGTTCACTGCCTCCTTTTGTTCTCTAAAGTGGTGTAATTCTAGCTGTACTTTCATTGTGTCAGTCCAGTCGAGCAACATCATTGGCTGGTTTCAATCAACCTGCCATCACACTTCCAACTGAATAAAAAAAAAAAAAAACCCCACTTATCTGTACCAGTCCACAGTTCCATTTGTTAAGCTTTAGTGAACTGAGTTTGGGGATGCGGCTTCTATTGGTCCTCGTTCACTTTTCTGTCTAGGTCTGCTGATTGCATGTGGTGGTTGTGTCCTTGCATGTCGATAAACGTTCCTTTGTCCTCCAGCATTCTCTAGATCTTTCTTATTCTCTCTAGGTAGAGAGCCATGTGTGACAAACCTCATTTGCCATCATTTTAAAAACAGGAGCAAGCCTTTAAACCTCTGCCCAGTGCTGCCTTGGCAGGAGTCATAAGTCCCTCCTTGTTAATTCCACCATTGTTGCTGTCCTGCCCACAGTTTCCCTGTCATTGTGTCTGGGTAATCCAGGCTTGGGTTGGGGACAGGGATTGAGGTGGAAACAGAAGAGCCAACATGGGCCCATGAGGTTCTGGGGAAGATGGATTGAGGGCACACAAATAGGTTTCACAGAACACATGCAGGTGGATGTTGGGAGTCCTTTTTGTGGTGCTATGCAAGCTTTTTTTTTTTTCTTTTTTTCTTTTTAAGACTTGGTTTCTAAGTTTCTTACTCTCTCGTCAACTTCCTTTCTTAACTTGCAGAAACTGAGTTTGAGGAAACTTAATGCTGTTGGGTTTAGCAGGAGCCGTCATCTGTTTATTTATGCGCATTCTTTGTCAAGCCTGTTGTTGGCGTGGCTGGCCCTCCAAAGCACAAACCTACATGGCATTAGCACAGGTGTAACAAAAGCATCTTTTAAATCCATTTGTCGGTGGTGGTGGTGGTGATGGGGGGGGGGGGGGGGGAGTTTGCCGATGTGTTTTTGCAACACTGTAGCCCCCCACCTCCGCCCTATTATGACAAACAATGAGTCGAATCAAAAGAATCAAAAGACTCGTGATCCTTGGGGACGCAAACGGCATTGTGGGAGATTTAATCGCTGGCTGGGGCCCAGACGAAAGGAGGCAGGTTTCCTTTTGTCTGCTGCTCAGGCGAGGATGACATTTGGGGAGAGAATGACATGCAGCAGACATTTACATGAGGACAAAGCTGCTTGCAGCACTGCTGGCAAACAGGCAGGTAGAATAGTAGCCCTTTTCCTAATTGTGGTTGCCTGCACAGCATCCGTTCTCAGTCTGTGAAGAGCCACGTTAAACACGGTCACATTCTACCTCACTGGAACCAAGTTAAACAGGATGACGTGGGTTGTGGAAGCAGGGACGGGCTGGCTGGTTCGGTGCCCATGTAACTTTTTGATTGGACAGCGAAGCCCGTAACTTCATCCTTGTGTTTGATAGACCAAGGCTTCGAGAAGAAATAATGTACGCTCTTTCCATTTCTTTACAGCAGAGACACTGACCATGGGTCCACGGCGTGTTCTGTTTGCCGTATGAGGAAATATGATGTGGTTATGTCAGGTTGATTAAATTGCGACCTATAGAAAGTTGTGCAACACGTCTGTTTATACTATTTCTAGTCATCATGAATGTGAAGCTCATGCAAAGTTTATTGGATAAAAGTATGCAGAATGCTATGAGTGGTGTTATGATGGATGGATGAATGGATGGATTGATGAATGGCTGAATGGATGGATGAGAGGATGAAAGATTGTGAACATGGTTTCGTTAAAGCAGGTCTATTTGGCAAACTCATCGCAACCATCAATTAATCAAGTAATTCTCAGGGAGAGACACTTGGAAGTCTGACCTTCTGGTCTTACATTAGCTCTGATGAAAAAGACAGGCAATGGTCAAACTTCAAAAGGAGTAACCCACACAATAACCACGTCATGTTTCTCTTCCATACCCTTTAACACAAAGGCTAAAGAGTCAAGGGACAGTTTGGGATCATCCTTTCGCTCTCAAACTAGATGAGTTCAATGACAGGATATGTGTGTGAAGAGAAGAATGCTCTATTCTCCTTCTCTCCTTTGCCCCGGAACAGGCCCTGGGTTAAGGTTGTATATAAGCTGGCCTTATTAAAGTGACAAGGCAATTTTCATTCCTTTATGGGGCGACGTCTTGACTTCATTGACTCACAATGGGAAAGGATATAATTTTGCAGATGTTGGTGAAAAGCTCAAATGTCAGCCTTTTCAGATGGTCGAGCTTGCCTTGCCTGCGGATGAATAATGGATAAGTCACCTTTGTCTACAGTTAAATATTCTTACATAAACACAAAGGAGCAGGAAAAAAACATAAAAGAGCATCTAATTTATCTTTTAGCCCCGCCAGATCAAACGCTGTGATAGCTAGCCTCGCTAACGAGCCACTGGGAATAAGGAGACCTTGTGTTGTCTCCTTATTGTGTTGTCTTACCTGTGTGTGTGTGTGTGTGTGTGTGCGTGCGTGCATGCGTGTGTATGTGTGTCAAAGGAGCGCAGTACAAAAGGGTCTTGGCGTCTGACTGATGTTTGAGTTTAGCCCTCTGGTATTGTAACTGTCTGTATGCGAGCAAAGGCCAGAGAGAGATGAGAGCTCCCAGCCTTCAATCAATAGCGGGGAGAAGGAAGCAAAGGACACAATGAACTATATAAGGCTTTGCCTGCTTCCACCGAGCAAACCATCCTCCACCATCTCCGACAAACAAAACACTTTATCAAAAAGCTTTATTAAAAAGGAATGAAAATGTTAAAAGGTTGATTGTTTGAAGTTAACGACAGCAAGGCGTGATTTTCTCCTTTACGCGTCCCATTCCTAGTTACTTTTTACTTTCGTTTTCTCAAGAGTTAAATTTATCAATATTGTCGCAATATAGCATGGTGACATCCAATTTTAGATTCTATAGTTCAAGTTAGACAATACCTTGGAAGATTATCTAACTGAAAATCTAGGAGAGTCTCACTTCAGGCTTATGAAACCTTGTTATTGAAGTCTAGTTTTGAAGACACATCAGGCTTTTGTAACCCTCTCAGGAGCCCCCCCCCCCCCCCCCCCCCCACCACCTTTAAACTCTACTTTTTTGTGTTTTCAAAGAGCCCAAAGGTCTGTCTACTTCTCTCAGGTTTGACTCTTACACGTTCCCCGGAGTGAATGCATCATTATTAATACAGTGTGTGTTATAATTGGTTGTGGTGGTAAGTTCTCCCGCGGCCTTGCGTAGGCAGGGGGGGATTGGAAGCATTGTGTTTCACACAGAGCCGTGGACCTGGCTAGCATTGATAGCTCTGTTCAGAACCAAAGTGACAGCGAGTCAGCGCGGACGGTTAACAATGAGACCGGCCCAACTGCGGCGCTCTAAAACCATCAAGGTGTCTTTATTTTCAGAAAGGTGAATCAATCAGCTAGAGACACCCCCCCCCCCCCCCATGTTCTCTCTGCCAAACCTACAGCCACCCCCCCCCCCCCTACCCCACCCCACCCTACATCCACCAACACCCCACCCTCATCCAGTCTCCCCTGTCTGCTATGCCTTGGTCCATTCAATGGGCTAGTGATCATTTAGATTTGACATGTATTGTGAGGCTGCAGCAAGTCAGTCTTTCTCTCCTCTCTCTTTCTCTCTCTCTCTCTTCTTTGCTTTCTTTACAGCCTGTCATTAATTTCCAGCCTTTGCAATTTTCTAGAATAAGAAAAGAAAAAAAAAAAAAAGAAAAGGAACAGAGAAAAGAGAAGAAAAGAGAAGCAGCAGAGGAGATGGAGGAGGACTGGATGCTCTCTTTAGCTCTGTTATTGCGCAAAATAGCAGCGCAATAATTTTTTGTCAATGGTTTACTCTAAAAGCTTTCCCCAGTCAGCTATGAAAGAAGAGCAATAAAGCCCATTCAATAGGCATGAATAAAAAAAAAAAAAAAAAAGGAAAAAAAAAAAAAACCTTTGGGGGTTTGGCCGAAGGGCTTCTTTTCTCCGGCTGGTAATCAAATTGGAGCTGAAATGAAATGGAGTTTTCTTATGAAAATAGCCTTTGTTGCCGGGATGGCTGGTAATTCATAAACAATAAGCAGGCCTTTTGTGTGGATAATAATATATTCATGCTCTCGGGGAAGGGTAAAAGCCAGAGCGGCAGGACTATGGTACAGTATATAAAAGGCAACAGGGGTTGGCTTAGACGCCTTTTCTCCTGCCAGGGTTGTCAGAGCTGCTTGCTGCTGTGCTCTATCTCTCTCTCTCTCTCTCTCTCTCTCTCTCTCTCTCTCTCTCTCTCTCGTCATCTCTCACACACACACTCACACCTTGTACTAGAGGGCTAGCACGTTTGGCTCCATCAGGACTTGGGTACATGGGTTTGATTTTGTGCCTTGTGTTACTTGTCACTTCTTGGACAACCCTCAAGAGGACAGTGTGAGTTTCTGCAAGTATGTGTGTGTGTGTGTGTGTCTGTATGTATGTAATTGTGTGTGACATGTTGGATATCAACTGATGGGAGACTTGGGATGTGAAGTGAAGTCTACAGAAGCTCAAAGAGAGAGAGAGCGAGAGAGAGAGAAAGAATGACTGAAAGAGAGCTAACCTTGGACAAAATGTGTCAGGAGGAGGAGAGACTACCAGGATGGGCAATGGAAGCAGCTCTTCACAGCATGTGCCCACCAAACACATCCAACATGACCAGCGACTACGAGAACAAAGGTAACCGCTGACAGAAGATGTCACACTGACAACTCGTAGCAAAAAGGAATTTATTCCCTGAACGGAGCAAGTCTGAGACAAACGGTGAGTGCTCGTTCTGTCTGTGGCTACAACTTAGGCTGCTGTTTAGGGTTACAGGTGTACGCCGGAACTGTGCTGAACTTCAGAGGTGCGGTGTGTTTAAATGGGCTACGGGAGAGTAAGCGTTACTTAGAGAGACGATTTAGAGAGACGTGTTTTTTTTTTACAGTGTGTACAGACTAATCAGCTTTGCTCTTTTATGCATTCACTAAGTGTTCTTCTCATTGTCTTGCTGTTTGATTCATATTTTTTTTTCCTGTTTTCTCTTTATTTTTGTGCAGATCTATGAGAACTCTTTCAGAATGAAAACAATTATGATTTCTTATGATGTATCAATTCTAATAATTATCTATAAAGATTTTTTTTTTAGATTTGTGATGGTACCAGTGCACATTGCATCGTGTTTTCATTTTCAGGGAATGAAATGTACATGTCAAGTGTCATATGCCCACGTAGCGGTTATTTAGACAATTAGACTTTCCCCTCACAGGCGAGACAGATTACATAAAATAATGACATACATAAACGTACAGTGTACTTTTGTCCTGTTTACATTGTGTACTCATGATACAATTTACCTCATGAAACTCATAACAAAACTGTCTGTAGTTTTGTCTCCCTATAAACTAAAGTTTGACTGATAATTGTTTCAGTGTGGTGGTAGCAGCCATACTCTAAGCTTACAATGAGAATATCATTTATCTTAACTATGAATTAATTGAGGAATGTATGAAATATGCAACTGCTTTTTTACAGATTATAAAAATATGCAAGTTATTGTGGAATAGTCACAACTGATGTCATTATCTATCGTTGTGACTATTCAAGGAATTTGTCCTCATTAGCTCTGACAGTTTGTTGGCTACCCAAGGACATTCATTCAGCAAACAATGGATTCATCTTCATGTCGATCGCAAAAAACTCTTGATAAAAGTTAAAAAGAGGAAATTTGACCACTGATGGATACAATCATACATGAGAATAATCTGATAAATTGTTGCTGGCCCGGATTTATGATGTGTATTGTTAGAGAGAGTGTTTGGAAGCTGCTGTTTCGTGTCTATGTGCTGTGTTTTTTCTTAAACTAAACTGTGAGAAATAACGTATTGAAAATGGTATTTTGCTGTGATTCCTCATTACTTACCACAGGGTCTGGCTTACTTGTGATGTCGCTTGATAACTTTTTCCAACGTTCAGCATTTATGAAACCATCTCCAATCTCAACTGTCACATCACACTATGACAAATTCGGGTAGATTACAGCAGAGAACGTTCCAGAGTTTCTTCAGCGAAGTTGTTCACAATCGCTAGAGTCTCACCTAACTCTGACAGTTAGACTGCTTCATACAGACAGCCGCCATGGTCTCAACCATAACATCCCTCCGATTTAACTGTGACACGGTCTTAAGGGCCTATGTGACACAATGTGTAAAGTACTGTAAAACACTATGACCAAGGCTCCAGCCAATGAGTGAGTAGGAAATGACATCTTCTTCAGTTGATGGAGATCATTCTCTGGCTTTGAGTCTGGGAGAGGACACTTCTAAGTGCACAGAGGCTAGTCTAGAGGAGCACAGAGGCCGAGAGAAAGGGATATTGATTTTGAGGCGATTCCGATGGCCCTCTTTCTTCCTCTTCTAATAGGATCAGAGATTGTAAAGAAGTAGAGGGGAGTGGGCATGGAGAGAATGGAATGAGAAAGAGGGAAAAAGAAGAGAGAGAGAAAAAAAAAACGGAAGCCGGGATGAGTGAGAGTAAAGCGGCTTAGGGAGGTAATCTCCTGCTCTGCCCTGGAGAGAGAGAGAGAGAGAGAGAGAGAGGGAGGGAGGGAGAGAAAGACAGTGAGAAAGAGAAAGAGAGAGAGATGGAAAGAGAGAGAACGATTTGACGTAATGCAAAATGAATGCTCATGTTTCCAATAAAATCAAGAGCTGAAAAGTCTGCGATCTTTGGAACGCGATCTTCGGAAAACGTAAGGCGGGATCCCAGTCTGGGCTGGCCCAGGGGAGCACATCACGAAAACTTCAGAAACCGTGGCTCCCGGGATTTGCAAAGTTGTTTAAAAGATTTACATTGCTGTTCCAATCATTCAAACAATTCAGTGCATGATTCACTCGATCAAATCCGTAACCATGACTTTGTCCAGCGCTGCCCATGGGAGTAATCGCTTCAAATGATGACATTCACTTTGCTGGTCTCAGACAGAACTTAACTTCAGTATTTCAACTGGCTTCACTTTGCCTTTGGCATTGGGAGAGAGTCTGACTTCAAGTCACTGGTGGGTGAATCAAGCACAGTTACTTTACTAGTAGTGACTTCAGAAATATTAACATTGTCCAGGACACCAGTGTGACAGTAGAAGACCTTTGAGGGAACCCTAAGACAACAAAAAGAAAACAGAATTTGCGCTGTTTGTTGATGAATAAATGATTTACATTAAGACATAGCTGGTATCCTGTGAAACGTGTCAGAGTGTAAAGAAACGTGTCATTCAGATAAGACAGACACTTGTTTTTCGTCCAAAGATCTTCCTCACTCTGTAGTAATAAGACAATAAACATTGTGACCATCAGTCAAATGTTTTAAGGAAGTTTCGAACTCAACCCTTTAAATACCACTAACGCATTCCACACACTCCTGTCTTTTTAGGCGCAGTTTGACATTTTATCAAAACGCTTGTTGCCAGTGACGGTAGCAATTCCTGAGACATTCGGTGATTTCGTGCTGTTGTGAGAGAAGGATGTCGTCGGAACATCCTGCGGCGTGACCTGACCGACACGACTATCTGAAGGCCCACACACAGCGTTTACTTTCAATCAGTTTGTGTTCATTGCTTGTGGCTGTGGACGTGCTGTCTCCTCTCGGCTGAAGCAGAACAAAAGTCCAGTCGCGAGAAGGAGAGGCGACAGGTACTCAAGGCTGGGGAAGGGAGGCAGGACTCAAAGCTTCACGTCAGTCTGATAATACGAGCACCGGTTCTCTTTGTCAGACGGGTGACTACACGCACGCACCATAGCGCGTTATAAACGAGAGATAAAATAATTACGGCAGTAAAATAATACAGACTGATTTGGAAGTCAGCAAATCATACTAATGTTCACCAGCATTAGTCTAGATAAGCTGATACAAGAAGTCTGTGCTCTTTCAACCAAAGCACTCCAGAGCTCCTTAAGGTATGTCTACTCGGGGTAAACTAAAGAGACATTAAACTTAATCTAAGTACATATACTTGTCCTACGAAAAACAATGCGCCACTCAGTTATGGTGACTTACACGGTCAGTTCTAAGTCAGTTACCAGTGAGTGTATCTTTCTTTCTGTAATGTCCAGACACAGCTGACACTCACCTGCTGCAGTTCAGAGGTTGGAATGAAACGTGGTTGTTCGATGCCAAAGTTTAAAAGGCGTTTGGGACAGAGTAAACCATGGAGGCTTCTGTGGCGGTATTAGCTTCATTTACTAAAGTCATTTTGGTCAAGTAACAGGACGTTTAAGTAAAGGCAGGTAAGACGCTACTCATATACCGTTTACTGTAAATCAGTCAAACTACATTGATTTACCACACCGTTAACGGATCTGTTTACACAGGATATGAGAAGAAATCATTTTACCTGTCAAATCTGTAAAAGAAAACAAACCCAGTTTTCTGATAGATACGTCATCATGTTGATACTGTTCTCATTCACACTCACAGGAGGCAGACCAATGCACCAACATCTTTTAAGACAGGATATTAAGACAGGGTGTAAAGCTGGTTTAGCCTAGTCAGCCGTGAACTGATACACTTACTGAATATTAAAATGTAAACAAACAAATAACGATGACAAAATTACAATAGCAATCAATGAAATAACTAATCAGGAAGATAGACAGATAGATAGATAGATAGGTGTGAGTGTGTGTATGTATCCATACACACACACACACACACACACATACATATATAAATATATATGTGTGTGTGTGTGTATATATTTATAGAATTACAAGGAATATGGTTACAAGGAAGCAAATGTCAAATTAACACACGTCAACGAAAGCAAGCTTTCCCTTAAAGCACATGAACTTCTTTTCCATTCAAAGGAAAGAAAACACTACAGTATTTGCTTGTCAGAAGTCGTATAGCTATAGAATGCATCAGGTACAGCTCTATGTATTGACTCCCGATTTTCGCTTAGCATGCTGCCAGCAGATGGCAGTATTGCGTTGGGAAATAGCCTAAGGCTGCCGTTTACTCAGAAAATCGTCAGGTTGGATTGACGTTTACTTTCATGCTTAATTCGACTGGTTGCAGTGCTTAACTCTAGCACTTAGTGCTATGAGAACTACAATGTAGGCATATTGCTATTTGTTTGTCCTATGATGTTCCACGAAAACAGAAAACACAGATACAGTATGTTAGATTTAGTATGAAATGCCAACCTCAGCGATGCCTTTGGGAACAATTCCTTTATTCAGTCAAACTATAAAATAATTATAACTCCCTCGTTCACAAGGAAATGAAGGGAGACGAATCTGCTGCTTAAAACATGAAGGTGATATTTCAAAATGTTTTTTACATTGTCTTTACGGTATAATTTATAGTCCTATTAGCCCACGTGCATTAGATTAGAAGGATTTAAAGGACGTCCCAAAAATTACAGTGCATCAAGGCGTCCGGTAAATATTAATTTATTTCACATGGAATATTAACACATGTAGCCGCTAACTGTTTTGACTGCCAAGGCAATGCAGTATCCGATTTCCAGTATAATCATGCTGACACGATTATATGACTTGAGTAAATATGTTCCAACTGCTTGACGGCTGAAAACTTCTCCGCAACACATGTCAACAAATACTACTGCCATGAATCCAGCAGAGGTCGCTGATGCTCTATCACACAGTAATGTATAGGTTGTACATGCTGGTACTGCGTGGGTCTAGGGGCAAACTCATATTTGTCTATTTTGAAGTAAAGACACGTGTTTTATTGTATAGGCATACAAGATAGTCTATGGGATATTGCTTTATAATTATTTTATGCTTTATATTATTTTCTTACTATCATTACTTAAATTTTACTTAAATGCCCAATATCCCATTTATATTTTTGATGCCGTCTTACATACTTAGGTATCTCTATTAACAAAAAATTGATTTTGTTAGTTGTATGAAATCCACCGCTTCGAGCAGAAGTCTTTGATAAGTAGGTTCTGTTGGTCTTGCTTCACTCCTATAAAACGCAACTTACAAGAGCAACATCCTAGAGCAATGCAGTCGTCCAACGTTCCCTAAAAGGAGCTGATGAGCCTGTTTCATTGTCTCGGGACATTAATAGATAGGCTAAGGGTATACGGAAATCGGGAGTTTAACTTACTTACTTTACTTAAGTCGTAACAAGTTAGGTTTCCTAAACCGAGTTAGAAAAAGCACTTCGAATGAGCGGAGACCTTAAACCACTTGTGTCAAACGTTTCACCATAGTACCGAGCAATTAGTTTCTTGTTCTGTACAAAACCTTGACCGACTAGTTCATGGTAGGTCAGACTGGGGTCTCTGCTGTTTCTTTATCCCTCATTAACCTCTCACATATTACATCTGCCACGGTGACTGAGTTTACTTGCATCGTAAAAGTATTCGAATGATGAGGTGTTAGCTTTTACCTTTGAAGTAATGCTGCAGGGTTAGCCGCCTGCAAGATCGGGCAGCAGTTACAGTAGGCTAATACTTCTCTGGAGGAATGTGCTGTTCAAAATATTGGTACCCCCGTCACAAGTTATTGTATACAAAGAATACACCAACCACCTGTGTTGTTCTACCAGCCGTTCCAAGTTGAACCCTTTGCTGTGCCATTGTAGCACTGGGCCTCAAACCACGCTCAGTGCTGCCATAATTTCGAATGTTTCCGTCCTGTTTTAAAAGAGACTATCAACACCAACAACACAAGCGACATGGTACCTTTTGTAGAGCGAGCTCAACAAAGTATGGGAGCATGCGGTGACGAAATGTTCCATTGACTTGCGCAGAATTGCCTGCCATCAGGCCGCCAGAGGTACAGCGCTTAAGGCCATTTCTCCAGGCATTCATAGGCTACATTGTGCATAAATGTATGAACAGGGAACTAGATGACAGTAAACAAGTCTCCAACAGTTCCGATTCTTTCGTCACTGGGGCTGTGCACAGAATGGGGTGTTTTTATTTCTCTTGGTTAACCCCTCTCCTGGCACAGTGCAGTCACACGTCATTTGTTTTCGACAGGCAATCTTGAGTTGCATGAGCGGGAAAAGGGGTTGCTTTTATGGTGGCCGCAGCGGGTGTAAACAGCGCACTTCTTTTCGCGCAATTATTCCCGCCGACTGCCTCCAACATTTCTGAGCTATTCCATGGACATCTCACATAATTAGCTGATCTGTAGTCGGCGTGTTCTCTACAGTCCATCCTGCCTTTTACAGAGTGGGCAAAAAAAGTAGCGGGGAGAGGAGGGCGCAGAAGTTAAAGTGGCGTCTTTGGAACTACCATGTATTCAAGCCTGTGTGTGCGTGTGTGTGTACGTATGTGTGTCTGATGGCCTAACAACACGTGGCATTAACGGAACAATAGAACGGGAACGGAGGAAACTACTAAACTGACATGTGACCAACCACTGGGCCTCTTAAACCATGTCAGGAAAATGGCCGTGACTCAGCATGCCCTAAACTTAGCGACCGTTGCCATGACAGCCGTGGCTGCCAGCGCTACCCTTTCACCCCACGCGTTTCCCCCCTGAAAAGTCCCTTTGAGAACAGGAGGGACAGGTGCCCAAATGTCAATCGTTGTCAGTAGCAGTCAGGCATTCTGGACTATTTAATTTGTGTAAGACCATACAGCTTTCACGGCAAGGAAAAAAAAAAAGCTAGTTCAATATATCTTTTGCATTGTTTTATATATTTGCGTTGTTTATGTGTGTGTGTGTGTGTGTATATATATATATATATATATATGTATATGTATATTACATCATACATATGTAATCTGGATGAAGTTAGCATCAATGTGGACTCTTTATGCCATATCATCAGCATGGATTTTATGATTTCATATTTTACCTTAGCTATATCTCTCATATGTAGGCCACGTAGGTCTTTTGAATATGGGCCTAAGTGCATTAGAAGAAGATATTCAATCAGTGTAATGGTCAGCATCTCAGCACAATATATTGATTTTAGAAAATGTATATTGTTTGCATTACTATGAGGGAAATCGAGTTTCATCCACTATTCACTACAGTCTCTCTGGCATTGAAAGCAGAAAACAGATTATGACCTGAATTTAAATGGTCTGGCTAAAGCAGCGTTGCACTGCACAGACTTCAGTGCAACTTCTTCACAATCACAAAGAGATTCTACCGTTTATGAAAGACAATCAATGAATAAACAAAAAAAAGAAATGCAACAAATGTACATTTCTGTAGTTTCATAAACCATCGTTATCTGCATAATTTTCGAATGTTGGCATTTAATTAAAAAAAACAACAACAACAACAAAAAAAAATGTACGAAACTCCGACTAGAAGACGTAAAATGTTTTGTGACAAGACGCATGAAAATCCTTTAACGCTTTGTGTTGGGTTGATGGTAAAGCTTTCACTGTGCCCCTCCTTCTGTAGCTGTCTCACAGAGCCTGTAGCCTGACTGTATTATTTTCCCTCTGAAGTGTGTTATTTCGCTGTCATAGCACAAAGGCAACTTGCCAACAAGTGTGACAGAATAAGATCATCTTGTAGCCCCTGCGTTCTCAGAATGGGACAGACTGAGATCCAGTTCGGCCGTCATCAAAAGCCAATTGCTCTCTGATTTAAAAAAAAAAAAAAAAAAAGGGAAAAAAAGAAAAAAGATGAAGAAGAAAGAGAAGAAGAGGAAGCAGAGAAAAGAGATTGTTCAGTGGAAATGACTGTATTGGTTTATATGTAAGTGGTTTAAATGTGGTACTTGCAACCAGTAAAGTGTGTTTTACAAATGCTACATGTCAGTTTGTGTTCGTTTGTCTTTGGAATATATATTTCTGCATTGCTGTCTTGCTTAAAAAAAACAAAAAAAAAAAAGGAGTTTGTGGTAACACAATAGTAAATTGACTTTTTTCCTTACAGAATGGAGATCTCAGAGATTGGAAAGTGAGCATTTGGAAATGCACGTTTAATTAAGATAATTAAACATAAGCACCTTTGCCCTAAATTACCTGTCTTGTAAGTTGCGCTGTAAAGAAAGAGAAAAGAAGAGAGAGAGCGAGAGAGAAAAAAAAGCCTTTTTTTGTGGAATGTGGTGGGCAATAAATTCTGGATGGTTCTGTGAAAGCCTTGATCACCCATTCACAAACAAGCACTAAAGCATTTGATAGGCTAACAGAAAATAGGCGGCTGTACACTTTTGTAATTGGACATCATAAATCTGAAGAGGCCGTGACTGCGACACAAAAGCCCGGTTTTGTCCGTCTTTCACTGGCTGATCAGCCATACATCTCCGCCCTGTGCTCTGAATGGCCCGTGTGATGGGTGCAATATATACATTACAATTTGAGACACATGCCCCCCCCCCCCCCCCCCCCCCCACACACACACACACACTCACATCCACCCATCCATCGATCGCCGTGCCGACCGTCCAGCTCCGGACTGGGAAATAGGGTAAGGGTGATACAATAATACCAGGCTCTTCTTATCAAGATCTCTTCTGGACAGTGTTGTCAGGCACCATTAACCTTGCCTGCTTTATCTCTATACCAGTGATTAGCACAAAGGCCGTGGGCCCTGCCATCGACATGACCATCGCAGGGCAGCCAGATGTAAAGGGGGGGGGGGGGGGGGTCAAAAGATGGGTGGCTGAGGGGTGGGGGGATGGGGGGGGGTGAATTATCGAAGTTGAATGAGGAGATCTGCTGACTTTGAGATGCCAGGCCGATAACGTTATGAAGCTGGGAATAATGCTGCCTGTTCTTTTTTTTTTTTTTTTTTTTCATTTCTTTCAGGGTTAAGTCAATGAGGTTATGCTAATGAATGGAAAGGAATACAGTCTCTTTACTTTTAACCTGTCAAAGCCTGTCTCTCAGCCAGAAAGACTTCATTCACATACGTATAGTGTATGTAACAGGTTGACAATGCCAGTTCAGTCATTTGTCCATTGCTTCTGTCAAGTTTCACTTTTGTTAGTCAGCCTTAACAAACGCATGCGCGTGGTAATTTGTCAGCAGTGTTCTACTACTGATGAGCGTAATGCTTAAAGCGTTACATTATTATAAATATTTATAAATGATAAAATGTGAAAGTGTTGTGAGGTTATTGCCATATGTGCGATATATTGATGCATCGTCCTCAAAGTGTGGTGTAATGGGTGTATATATATATATATATATAGTTTTTGCACTGTGATACAGCAATTTTCAATTTCACATTTTTTGGAATTTGAGAGGAATTTGGAATCTGAAGTCCATTAAGATGTCTTACTTCACTTTACTTAGTGTTGGTGCTGTGAAACAGACAGGCTAATCTCACTGGATTATCTTTTGTCCTGTTTAATGAACGCTGTTAGCAGTTAGTCTCAATAGCACTAAGATGGATGATAATGAGCTCACTGTTGCTTATGTAACCGTTTTGAACACCTAACCCGGAATGGATCGTTCCAGCTTCAGTGGTGAACGAGAGAAAATCATTGGCTAGTAATTAATTATTCACTGTATCAGTAACCTCCAAACAAGTTTCTTTTCTTCTCTCTCTCCTTTCAATTGTGGTCTAAGGATCCAATAGAATCCATTTTATTTCTAATGTGACTTGGGTGATTTGCAGAGGGGTTACTTTGCTCAATCAGATTTCAATCTCTTAGCTCTGAAAAGGCAAGAAATCAAACCATTGATTTAGGAGAGCCCTATCCCGTGTCTGCTCCCTGATCTGACTCTGCTATGCCAATCGGATCTGAAGAGGATCTGTTGTAAGGTACTTCAGTTGTTTCAAAGTAAGACAGAGATAACTATATATATGTGTGTGTGTGTGTGTGTGTGTGTGTGTGTATAATTTTTTTTTTACTGTCTCAAGCAATCACAACTCCAACAGTCTAATCTTACTATAGGATAGTAAACACTGACTTATAAATGGATTTAATTAGTATTTCATACCATACAAACGACAGCATACATCAAAATTAGAAGATTTTGAAAAAGAAAAAGACGGTATTTACTGTAATCAGACAGGGGAAATATGTGTGTTTGCCTTTTTTTAATATGTAACATTCATACTCAGTGCCTCACCTGGTTGTTCAGTCTCTCTTCATTTTTCTCAAATGCTCACAGACATGCAAAACATCCACAGCAATTTGGGGGGGGGGGGGTGTCACAGACAAATAAACAAATCAAGAAACAGCCACATACTGACATACTCACATACTCAGAAATAGGAATGTGCACCAATATTTGTATGGCTACCATCACGTATCAGGGCAAGTGCTCCACCTCTTCTCCTTTCTGATAAACACTGACCATCAGAAGTCCTCATGCTAAGTGGAAAATACCCCGTCATAACGCCACCTGAAGAGGGATCAGTGGTAGTTTGGGCAGAGTTTGATAATTGCAGCTGTGATTCAGGAGTAGTAGCTGTCTGTGTGGAGTGACTCTTGTCATTTAGCATCTGTCATTAGGGGTCAGTGCCTTACAGAAGCCTTGTCGTTATGGCTGACTATGGCCGACTATGGCTGGCTGTATCTGCTTTGCCTTCCGTGGGTTTGTTTGTTTGTTTGTTTGTTTGTTTGTTTGTTTTCACCTGTGT
>NC_044501.1:12432790-12480290 GCF_902362185.1 Chanos chanos
TGTGAGTGTGAGTGTGTGTGCGTGTGAGTGTAAGTGCAGCTGGGGAAGGAGATGAAGAGACACAACTCACCATCGTGTGTGTGTGTGTGTGTGTACGTGTGTGTGTGTGTGTATTGATCGTGCTGCAGCCCATTCTCATCCATGCGTGCAAGCCCTGGGGTTCTACTTGTGGAGGGAAGGAGAGAAAAAGAAAGAGAGAGAGAGAGAGAGAGAGAGAGAGAGAGAGAGAGAGAATGGGAGAGGGTGAGAGACAGAGAAGTAGATAGGGAGGGAGTGAGAGGGTGTAGAGAACAAAAAAGCAACTAGAGTTTTCACTCCTGCAATCTCTGGATAAAGAAGATGAGGGACTGAGCAAGAAAGAAGAGAGAAAAGGGGACAGACCAATAGAGAGAGAGAGGGAGAGAGAGAGAGAGAGAGAGAGAGAGAGAGGGAGAGAGAGAGAAAGAGAGGGAGAGAGAGAGAGAGAGGCAGTCAGAGAGGCTGAAAGACTCTCGGCTCTCTTGGCTCCTGTCCAGAGGATGATGTCATTGGGAATGACTTCACCATGCAGTGTCATCAGTGCCCCCCTCCCCTCCCCTCCTCTTTTCTCCTCTCCTCTCCTCTCCCCACTCCTCCCTCCTCACTCATTCCCTCCACACCCTTACAGAGAGAAGGTGCTGCTCCACTCATGCGCGCCAGAACACAAGCTATGTCAACCAGCCCAAGCCTGGGCCACTGCCACGGCTATTTTGAGATGAAGAAAGAGAGAGAGAGAGAGAGAGAGGGAGAGAGAGGGAGAAAGAGAGAGAAATGTGTGGTAAAATTAGTATGAAATTCACACAAAAAAACAGAAGGGGGGGCACCAGATAAGGAAGGGAGTAAGAATGAGAAGAAGACAGAGGAGAATGAGAGTGAGACAGAGAAAGAGAGAGATATAACAAGAACGAAAGAAGAACACAGAGCAAAAAAAAAGTGAGAAAGACTGAGAGAAAGAGAGAGGGGGAGTCGGGGAGGAGAGGAAGGGGAGGGGGGGGCGGTGGGGGTGGGGAGGGGGGGGTGAGTTTAATTACAGTGCTCTGGTGCCACTGTTCTGCCATACGGCCCAACAGTAAACAGTGGTTTTTGTTGAGTGGCTCTCTCTGTGATAAAGCAGCTTGCTTGTGACTCATGGAGCTCAAAGCAGGAAGGACGGAGGAGTGTTGCTGCCCCTCCAAAAAAAAAAAACAAAAAAAAACTGATTTCCTGTTACTCACAAACAAATCTCAACATGAATACAGCACAATAATATTCTGTCAAAAACTATGAAACATACACACACACACACACACACACACACACACGCACGCACACACACAAGCTCCCTCACACTCATAACCGAACCTCGTTGATCCCAAAACGGCGCCATTCCGAGAACGTTGAAAGCCATCCGCTCGTAACGTTACGCGAATGAAGAATTACTACTGCGCTTTCGTGCCTCTGCTTTTTTTTTTTTTGCCCGGCTTTCTAGCGCTTTCTTTTAAAACCTTACAATGTGAGTTTAATAAGACTTAAATGGACGTCTTAATGAGGGACTCTTACAGGTTTAAGAGCTAGCGCGACGTTTAAAGTCTTTAAATGTAACCTGCCCCTTCCATCAGTCTTGGAGCTCCTCTCTCTAGTCCCTCAGGCTACGGGATGGGTAAGGGTCTAGCATGCTGGGGGGAGGCCTGGGCCAGGGCCACTGGGGCGGCAGTAACACACTCCAGATTGTGACAGGCCTCAACCTGGCGGGGGCGGCCCGGATTTTTTTTTTTTTTTTTTGGCTGACGGGAGGATGGAGAATGTGGAGGAGGGGGAGGAGGAGAAAGGGATAGGAGAAGATGAGTGTAACTCCCTCAGTGAGAAGAAGCTTTGCCAGAACTCCCATCTCTCCTACATCTGTTCTCCTATGACATGCAGATCTCCCATAAAATATAAATGTAAGGTACCACTTGCGACCATATATATATGTGTGTGTGTGTGTGTGTGTGTGTGTGTGTGTGTGTGTGTGTGTGTATGTATATATATAGCATATTCATGTCATTTTCTGTTACCTGTTACCTAGCTAATGCAGGCATTCTGGGGTGCAAATCAGTGCAAGCCCTTTTTTCAAGATATCATTTCAACATATGTTTTCCTAGAGTATAATCACATACCTCATTCTGCTTAAATATTTCTACTACGAATAGTATCTGTGTTCTCAGTGATCCAGTACCATGTCAAACTGTAGAAATCTAAACCACAATATACACTCAGTTCAAAACATCATACGCAATGCTAAAAATCTCTTTCTGTGTGTAATATCACATCCTGAATGATCGAACGCCGATGTGGACTTAAATACTATTTAGGAGTCAGATCTGAATCCAACGGGTCTGTGAGATGTAACCCGAGTCACTCATGACATAGTCCAGCATAAAGATAATATCTCAAGTGATGTATGGAACTGAGCGGTTTCTCAGATTCGCTCTCTACAGTGGGGGCTGAAAGTGCGGCCCTGTTATTTTGGGTTCATTTGTTTTCGTGGTACTCAAAGGTACTCACTATCTGCATGGTGCTAATAGCATATGTCATAAAAAAAAAGGAGGGGGGGGGGGGGGCTAATTAGCCTGTTAGCCTGATTTCTGCAGAGAGGGAAAGTTTGTCTGTGTAATCTATCCATCCTGTAGGTTCTGCTGTGGCCCGATCCGATAAGAGTTTGTCACTAAATGGGTGTAGTGTGGAAATATTTACATGCACATAATCCTGGAAAACTCTGTTTTCTTCTCCCTTCCTCTCTTTCAGTTGTTTGTAATTGTTTCCTGCCTCTCTGTGTTTACTATATTTCTCAATTTTCCTTTTCCTCTCATCAGAATTTGTCATCTTTATTTTTTCACTCCCTTCCTCCTGTTCCCCCTATCTTTCAACACAGTGAGTTTACGCTGCAAGCTCTTTGTCATCCCCTGTTGAATTTTCATTCACAGCAAACAATGTTGTTTGCAGTACAGTAGCCCCACTCTCTCTCTCTCTCTCTCTCTCTCTCTCTCTCTCTCTACTTTAAAGTCTGCTCTTTATTTGTCTGCAAACACAGATGATACAAGCAGACCCAGAATGGCAAACATTTTAGAGACATGCTCACAACACTACAACTTAGCAGATCACAGAGGCTTGGCAAAACAACTTCACAACAGCAAACAACTTGACACAGTGTGTACCCACAATTGATGTGACAGTAACAAACTCAGCAAAATTCTAAATTGCAACTCTGCTGTTAGATTTGTCTTATAACTGTTTTTAACATGAAAAAAAAAGGATTGTGTTTGTTTACAGTCAGGAAGATAAGATGAAGGGTGGAATAAAAAAAGAGAGATGTGTTGAGCGATAGAGGCTGGACAGAAGCACTGAGGGCTTTTCATGCTTCTCTAAAAAAAGATGCAGCTTGTTTCTCTGCTCTCTCTCTCTCTCTCTATCTCTCTCTCTCTCTCTCCCTCTCCCTCTCTCTCTCTCCCTCTGCCTCTTTCTCTCTCTCTCTCTCTCTCTCTCTCTCTCTCTCTCTCTTTCTCTCTCTGGGAGAACAAAGACACTCTTTCTGTGAGGAATTGCCTAAAGTTGGAATGACAGAGGCCCAAGCTGAGGATGTCTCGTTAACATGCAGACAAACACAAAGTGGTTCTAGATTTAGGCCTAGCGTTGACCCCTCTTTCACAGCAAGGCTGGCAAACCTCCTGTCAATCAAACACAAAAAGCTTTTCTCTCTTTTGCTTTTTTTTTTCCACAATAGTCCTCTTAAGGGAGTCTTGGTTTGAAAGATGAACTAGATCGATTTAGTCATCTATTCAATAGTGATTGAGTTCAATCGCTAACAGCCAAGCTAATGCGGTTCATGCTTGTCTCCTCTGTGAAATGGGAGCAGTTTGCCTAATATGTTTCTGATTTTTTTTTTTTTTATTGAAGTCTGGGTGTTTTCATGAGCATTGCAAAAAAGAAAGAAAAAAAGAAAGACAGAGAGAGAGACAGACAGACAGAGAGAGAGAATGACTTCAGCTATGTGTCAGATTCTAAAAAGAAAAAAAAACCCCAAAAAACTCAAATTGATTCTGATCGTGTCCCTCCGGACTGGACAAGGGAGCACACCCTGTTAACGATGATTCAATTATCTCTCGTGCAGATTCTGCACAAATGGTACGTGTTTGCAGGGGTTGCTCTTTGCTCTTGTGTAACTGTTGTGTAACTACCGTGTAAGAAACCTCGCCATCACTCATCACATCCCTCTGGACAGAAGAAACCACCCTCTCGCAATGATTCAGTCTGAATGGCGTGTAGTCATCACTCCTCCGAAATGCTTAAACATACCCCCCCCCCCCCCTTTTTTTTTTTTTGCTCCCCGTAAACCATGCAGCGATCTTGTCTTGTTTAATTATCATATAAAGTCTGAGGAAGAAGTGTTCTCATGGCTTTGTTGTCATCCTGCAGTTGCAGAACTGTAATGATTAATTAATCAGGTGAAATTTCCTTCGCGGTTGGAAACTGGGCACTTGATATCATTAACTGGACATTGCCTTGTGAGGTATAGTAAAATTATAAAAGGTTCATTACTGTGTATGCACACGACTGATGAAACTCGAATGAGACGGCTACGACGTAAAGCAATAGCTCTCTATTTTCTCAACTTCGAGAGACCGACCTATGCGCCTTACGTCGCTTTAACGTTGATACAACGTTACTTTGGGTTGCGTGTTCGTTGGGTTGATGGAGTTGCACGGTCGCACGCAGACTGCTACTGCTGCTGCTGCGTCTAAGAGCAGGAGTAAATTAGAGGACAGACGCTGGTCTCGTTCACACTGCCCAGCCCTGCGGGCGCCTGGCAAATGACAGGGCTCTATAGTGCTCCGAAACACAGGATCCCCCCCCACCCCCCCACCCCCCAAAAATACGACAGGCAGCCCCACCCACCCTCCCTCCTCACCAGCCAGTTACACGCCACTCTCAGAGTCCCATGGTCTTTTTGGAACCGTGCCTGCTCAAATAAAAGAAGAAAGGGTAAGGGAGGTGGAGAGGGGAGGAGGAGGAGGAGGAGGAGGATGGAGAGGGAGGGGAGGGGAGGGGAGGGGAGGGGGAGGGGAAGGGGGGGGTTAAAAAAAACTCAAGGCTTGCTCAGCTTCGTTCCCTGGGCCTCCAAATTAGTCATGATTGTGATCTTTAGCGTTGCTGTTTGTTTGTCTTTGAATCTACCACGGTTTACAGTGGGCGCTGTGAAGTGTGGTAAATACTCTCACAGAACAGAGAGAGAAAGAGGCCAAACGTGGGGGACTGATGATGCTTCCAACACACAGATGGGGACAGAATGCCACATTATAGTAACACAGGGGTAACAGATTCCTGCTTACAGTTTTTCTTTCTCAAAACATTAAAAGAGAGCACATTAAACAAATTCAACAGGTTTTTTTTTTTTTTTGCGACTTGGACTATTTGCCCATTAAAAGAAAAAAAAAAAAGGTTTAAAGAGCTGCCTCTGAAAATGGTTAGAGTGTTTCCCAATGTTATGAGGAACAAGGAACTAGGATCTGAAATATTTCCATATGACAGTAGCAAACACCTCAACGTCATAAACAGTATACAACAAAAAAGTCCACCATGTTCCTCATTATGGTTAAAAGAGTTACCCTCCTATGTGCCTCCTAAAAAAAAAAAAAATCTTGTGTAATCTGAAAAAAAAATAAATAAATTTTGAATGTCGGGGGAAATTTTTGCTACGTTCGAGCCAGTTCCCTCATTTGTGAATGGACTCAGGCAAATCAGATTAACATAGTAGATTGCTACCACGATGTTCCCAACCATAAGTATTGTTTCTTTTTAATCATTTTCTTTCTTATTTAATCCCCCTTTTTCCTCCCATTTCTCTATTTTCTCTTTTCTTACTGTGCTTGGGGTTAGGGCTGAGGAGGAAGGAAGTGTACTGACACTGACATGTGTTGTTTGTTGTGTGATTACATTTCTACTTCTGCAAAACAATACTGTCAAAAAAAACAAAAAAAACCCCAAACAAACAGCATACAGCAAACTCTATGAATATCCCTGAACCGCAGCTGTTTCCTTCACGATAAAGAACCGGAGTCGTTACAAGGTATAGTATTTCTGAAAGAATTCACCAAAAGCATTGACCTGTTGTGAAAAGCTCAATAAACATTTTCTTTTCGTTCATTTGTGGTGACACCAATTCTCTGTAGTTCAGAACGAGAGCAGAGAGAGAGCTAGAAAGCGTAATAGTAACACTCCTAAAATATTCACAACAAATGCTTTTGTCTACCAAAGCCTGTAAGGTCACTGATGCACACGTATGGTTCTTCCATTAAGCGAGCTTCCCTTTGGCCAGAGAAAACCCATGAGTCACCGTTTGGGATCCCCTTCCTTTCTCTTCCAAATATGGGCGGGAAGAATGGTCTCATTTCAGGAAAGAATGTGGTGAGCAGAGTCTCTATGAACAGCGTAAATACATTAGACACTGTCTATATCAAACTCACACGACTGCCAGGAAATCAAAGGAAGACTCGACAAGAATGTCTGGAATTCTCCAAATCACCCGTGAGGTATTTTTTGTTACTGAGCCCCTTCGACATGTTAAACATCCAGCAGCATCCCCCCACCCCCAACCCCCCACCGCCCCCCCCCCGCCCCCTTGAACTTCCCGGAATGATCTCTCAATGACCTGTATTTGAGAAACGGTTTGGACACCAATTAGAACTAATGCGGAGCTTTGACCAACATCAGTAACCTCGTCCTTTGGTAGAGGCACAACAACAGAAGCACACAGCTGTTGCAGACTCCCGTTTGTGTCCTTTTTGGACTTTCATTTAGGCCAAAGCACAAATGCTGAAAATTGTAACATTGTAACAAATTTCGAACATTTGACACTGCTCTGTGTTATGAGGCTGAAGAGATATCATCGACATCGTGACATCATCGAAAACAACTTGTTTGCCCGAACAAACATTATAGTGGCTGTTTCTTAAATACACCTAAACAAAATGTCAGGCGACATGCGCTGTTTTAACAGAGAGAGTAATTACAGTGATACACCTGAGAGAGGTGAATGGCCAACACATAAGGACAAGATGAGCACACACAGTGTGGAAATTAACAGTGTCTACTGAGGTAGACCTGGACATCTATTCAAAAGAAAGTTTATTGGATTTGTTAAAGCCTTCAGACAATGATAAAAGTATTAGTTTTCACGCCCCCCCCCCCCCCCCCCCCCCCACACACACACACACACACACAATAACAAGACCAGGGATCATGTTGGGGATGTTACTAGCTCTATGCACGCTAAAAACGTTAGCATGGGCTAACGGCTTTAGTGCCCCAGACCGAGGAAGACTTAAGATCCAACATTAACGTAGCATTTCAGAAGAGGAATGCTAAGAAGTATGGTCACTGTGGACAATGAATCTGGTACAGTACTTCATCACTGGTACACTAATTATTGTTTTGCTCCATCTTCCTTGTCTACTGTAACACAGACCTCTTCTTTTCTTTTTAAAATTTTTCTTTCTTTCTTTCTTTCTTTCTTTTCTTTTCTTTTTTTTTTGTTACCACCGCAATTACGCCTGCTTGCAAACAGATCCGAATGCCCCTCGGGACGCTGGGAGAAGACCGCGGTGAAGAGAAATTAGAGACCTGAGAGGCGTACGCTATGATTAAACAGCAAAATATCGAAGCAAATCATTTGGAGTAGGGCTTTTTTCTTTTCTTTTGTTTTCTTTCCTTCTAAGTCTCCTAAATACCCTGCCAAAAGTCCCATACATACCTCCAGATCACCATCAGGTCACTTAAGTGTCAGGTAACCTCCTTTCTAACCTGGTCATAATTTTTTGTTGAAATACAGAATTGTTAAGGTTCCAAATGGTTAAAAGCAGAAGAAAGAAGAGGAAGAACAACAAAAGCTATAGCACTGCAATAAGACATTACTATAAAGATGCTATAAGGTGTGAATCAATCTCTTGGAGGGGGCAAAATTATTATGTTTGGTGATATGATTTAAATGTGCTATCTAGTTAATTGGGTTTAATTTGAACTGCCACTTCAGCTTATGATGCAGTTCAAATTTGGAGCGAATAATCAAGTGTGAACAGCTCACCCACAACAAAAACACATACCATCTGAATTATTTTCTCAAGTTCTCGAAGTTGCCCCCCCCCCCCTCCCCGCCTCTTGATAAGGAAACAAGAGCCTCCATCTGGAGTGCATACATCCTGTGGTTGTCGCGCTTTGAGGAGTGGATTTTTAGAAACAAGTGTTTATGGCGGGTTTTGGTGTCTGTGTCTAGGCGACGGCTTTAGCTGCAGTAGCAGCTTCCCACATGAGGTCGTTCTCTCCAGAGATCCGGGCCTGACTCAGAACTCTTTCACCGGTCCCGTGTGGTCCAAATGGTGCGGACCCTCCCTCTGTCTGGCTGTATGGTGGTCTCATTAATACCAAGACCCCTGGTCTATGTCTCCATCCCTCTCTGACTCAGCTACGGGGAACGTTAGCAAGGCAGAGACTCAACACAAGGACTTTATCACGCGCGGGTCATCCAGACACGATCCCACGTCCAACAATTCCTGTTTTGTCTCTGTTCACAGTGTGAGGTCCTTGTTGGCCTTGACTACTCTGTGACTTGGGAAATTCATGACTAACTGTCTGATGCTCTATCCTGGAATAACACACCTTTGAAAAAAAAAAAGAAAAAAAAAGGGGGAGAATATAATTGCTTTAACATTCCAATGAGGTCATCCCTAACAATGCAGCTTATGGGTCACCAGTAACAGTCTGACTATTGAACGTCAGAAAGAATTCAAAGTATTTCAGAACTGGTCTAAGCTCTTCCTGTTATTTCCATCGTCTGGTTTTCATCTTACCTTCGAAACTTGGGCTGGATGTCAAAATGTCCTTAGAGACATAGTGTGTGTGTGTGTGTGTCTGTGTGTGTGTGTGTGTTTGGGGGTGGGGGGGATTACATTAATATGAAGGAATGCAGACCACACTTAAGAACCGGACAGTGTAACGGAGACAGTTTGCCCGTCGATGTTGGGGAGGATGCATTGATGAGCAGGGAGTTGATTTGATAATGCTATCTGTCAGCAGCTTATTGGGCTGCTACTCTCTCTCTCTCTCCCTCTCTCTCTCTCGCTCTCTCCTCTCTCTCTCTTTCTCTCGTGAGTGAGGGATGACGTCTTCCTTTGGAACGGGCTCCATTGTGATAAAATTGATTGTCTCTCTGACTGCTGTTAATCCAGTGAATGACCTACTCAAGAGGATTGAAAAGACAAGCTTAAATCATCATGATTCATGTATGGATCTGCTATGATCAAAAAACTCAACTTTACACTCCTGAGACTGAAAACATATTCCACTGACCACTAAACCTGACCTCTCTCTGTAGATCTGAACTCATTACTGCACAATATTTATTATTTAATGTTTCAGAAATAGAACTTTGACAATAGCAGACACACAAAGAGCAGAGGTCATCTGTTGATATTATGTGCATGAGGGGATCAAGGGAACACCCGCACGCGCGCACACACACACACACACACACACACACACACACACACACACACACACAAACAGCGATCCATTCTTAGGTCACCAGAGGTACAAGGATAAAAATACAAGAAACACACTCTATGGCCTTCACCAACACAGAGGAGAGATGATGTCACCAAAACATGCTCATCACACAAAGACAAGGACTGCAGCATGCACGCACACACACACACACACACACACGTACGTGCACGCATGCTCTCACACACACAAGCACGCGCGCGCACACACACACAAACATGCTCCCCCCTTAACCAAAGCCCTCAAAGCAAAGATATGGTCAGGAGAGCCAATGTCTTTGAGGTTTTGCTTCTTTGCTGTTTTTATCTCAGGCAGAGATCAGTTGAACAAAGCAAGTCCTGATACAGGAAAGGCAATAGTGAAAAACAAGGCAGACTTTCACCAGCTTAAATGCAATTCTTCAAACAGAGCCTACACTAATAGTGCCTATATTACTAAGAGCTTTCAATGCAGGACAAGCTTAAACAAACCAAAATAAAAGCAAACCCTTGAGTAGTTACTAAACCAGTCATTTAGCATCAGTACTTAGTTAACAATTTGGACCTGACAATATGTCATTTGTAGAAGAGGATCAGGGTGACTAGCAATCTAGTTTTGTGCGAGTTCAAAAAGCTGACCTAAATACAAAAGTTTCAATGACATAGTTACAACAGATAATACGGTAGGGCTGTGTTGGCACCAATCATTTTCTACAGGAGGGAGTTGCTGCACAGTCATTTCTCATAGTGAGCGCTGTGTGGTTTTTGTTTTTCTTTTTTTTCCCCTACTTTTTCTCATGTTCAGTAGACTAAACAAACAGAACGTTCCAGTCCCTCAGGAGTAGTACTGGGAGCTGGTTTAAGACAGAGATCTCTCATGAGTAGTACTGGAGGGTGGTTTAGGACAGAGATCTTTCATGAGTAGTACTGGGAGCTGGTTTAAGACAGAGATCTTTCAGGAGTAGTACTGGGGGCTGGTTTAGGACATAGATCTTTCATGATTAGTACTGGGTGCTTGTTTAGGACGGATCTTTCATGATTAGTACTGGGAGCTGGTTTAAGACAGAGATCTCTCAGGAGTAGTGGAGCTGGTTTAGGACAGAGATCTTTCAGGAGTAGTGGAGCTGGTTTAGGACAGAGATCTTTCAGGAGTTGTGGAGCTGGTTTAGGACAGAGGTCTTTCATAAGCTTTGGGAAAACAAAGTGCTCAGAGGGCTCAAGATGACTGTTGGTGACCACAAGGCACCAGAGAGAGAGAGAGAGAGACAGAGACAAAGACAGAGAGATTCAAAATGCTTTTCAACATGATCGTGCAACTGGAGAGACACCCAATAGCACTGTCATAGCTACCATCTTGAATTGCTTTCAAACAAACAGTTCGGCTCTACTGACACTTTAAAAAAAAAATTAACATTGGATGCATTCATTCTAAAAAAAGAAAGAAAGAAAAACTGTCCCACTATTTAATCGCTGTTTATGATGCTGTTTATATCTTTATATAATTTTATATAAGTTAATATCTGCCATCTATTTTTCAAAAACTTAATCATAACTGCCTGTTACCTGCACATTTTATTTTGACCAACCTAAATATGCAAAGCACGCATTTCATTACTTAAATAGTATCTGTCGCTGTTTTACTACAAGCAAGTATATCTTTAAAGGCAAACTCATAGAAGCTAGTCCAGTAGTATTAACATTTGCACATTATAAAACACCTCCAAGCTAGTCCGTCTCAGTGGAGCAATATCTGGCACAATTATGCCTCCCCATACAAAACCAATATAAACGCTGGCATTTAAACATATTACCATCTAGGTAGTGTGTAAAGCTACTTAAGTCAGCATACATTATGGAAAAAGGCACAGCATAAGCAGAGTGACATCATTGAATGTGGCGACAACCCAAGAAACACTTAGAGCAGTATAAATAACTAGCATGTTTTTTGGGGGGTTTTTTGTCATCCCCCACAAGAAAATACACCTATCGTTGAATGCTGAATGTCTATAACCTGTGCTTTCTAATATGCATATATTTTAAAGGAATTCCTTAGACCTAATTAATTAATTTATGTCTCAGACATTTTTCAGTTCAGTTGTGAATGATTTTTTCTTTCCTGTTTTCATTGTCTTCCGCTCAAACCCAGACAAGCTGCGCTATTTGTGGATATACAGGGAACAAATGAGACAGACTTGCTTAAGTTATTCAAACTGACAAATAAAAAGTTGCTTTGATGACGCTTTAATGACATAATTAGCCTAATGTAATTCTGGTCTAATGCTCCTTTATCCTGGGACTGGAGTCACAGTAACATGCAAGCAATCAGATCGATCTAGGTCATCCAACCTGCCACGCTGACTTTTATTAGGCTACAAACTGAGACAATATTGGTTTAATTATGAGTCAGTTAATAGTTACTGATTCAAGGTTGACATTATTGTTTTTGATTAGCATAATGAAGTAGCCATTGCTTCACCTCTGACACGAGGGTTTCAGCAGGAGTTTGTGGGTTTACAACCAAATCCCTCGTCTCGTCATCGGTCAACTTCCATACATTCACGTCTCTCTGGGGATCTAGATAGTTAATCTGAAAGGTCCTTCTCCATCGACCCCCACCGTCAGGGTAAAATACACATTCATCTGTAAAAAGCATTCTGACAAAATATTTACAGTGAATGACGAATGACCAGTGAGAGGATGCGTTTGACTGCGGGCCAAAAAGGAGAGCGTGAGTAAAGTTAGCCACCATTTACTGTCCTTGTCGAGCCGAGCAACTGAAATAGGGGGTCAAGAACTCCCGGTAACGGCCGATGTAAAATAGCAAAAGAGAAGCGTGTAGCAGCATGTGAAATGCATTGGATAGATTGTGGAGATGTGCTATTTTAAGAAGTTAAAACGAACCCAGGTGAAATATTATGGTATTAGTTCAGGACGAACGGCCTACAGACTTGTCGGAGTAGATCGAATGAAATGCAAATGGTGCACTCAGCCTCTTACTCACCGGCTTGTCAGAAGGGCAGGTGCGTACAGGACAGCGTGTCACAACTCTTCTCCCGTCTCACTTAATATGTGACAGTTTTTTCTTTTTTTTTGCCAGTGCAATATCGAGATTTGCATGTCCTTGAGTAGCCTACATTACACCCATCTAAATACTTTAAATTACAGATGAATATTGCATGGCAAATTTGGGGAAATATCAATATGTGCCTTCCACATGAAAGATAACTCCATTTCGAAACAAACTACGAAATGACATTGTGATTTTATCGGTCGCCGTGGAGAAATTTTCACCGGCATCCTATAATGCCGCGAACTAGTGTGAAGACGACAAAAGGTGATGTAATATTTTGTAGTCTGACATGACATTTTCAAAATTGACCAAATATTTCTTGTGGTCGCATAGCCATTCCAAAATGGTGCCGTTAGGCACACATGATGAACATTAAGAGAGCTTTTAGAGCATGACGCGTTCACCTCAATGAGAGTAGGTGAGGCGGGCGGCGGGGATGTGATCTGTACAATGAGGTAATGGCTGGCCGAGGTAGTAGAGTTTTTATGGCTCTGGCTCGTGCTTTGCCTGCCTCCATTTGACATTATCAGAACCTAATGAGAATAAATGTGATTCCAGCCTAAGAGCCCGTGCGCTGCACTTTCTTACATCCCTCTGTAGCTGCCAGATTTTCTCCATCCACGACGGTCAAGCGGAGTAGTGGAAAGAGAGAGGGAGAGGGGGAGGGGGGGGGCAGGGCGCGGTTGATCAAATGACCGTCACTGGATATAAATCAAATCATTATGATGTCCCCCCCAGAGAAAACACAACGGGCTTCCATGCATTTCCACGTTTGCGAAAAACGAAGACGTCACTCCTTGGACAGCCCCTCTGAGGAGAAAAGTAATGAAACAGGGGGAGAGAGAGAGAGAGAGAGCAGGCTTTACAGTCGCCGGTATGGCTAGAGTGACCCGAGGCACCGTTATAAATGATCTGCTTTAGATTGCGAGTAAAAAAAAAAAAAATACGTACTGTGTGACTTCACCCGATCAGTCACATGTGCCAAAGTCACCCAATAAGGATTACGTCATAGGCAATGATGTTATCCAAGGATTCCAGACTTTCTCCCGTCCATTTTCAGACTCAGCAAAGTTTTCACTACCTGGTGTGCCTTACGTTGCCTTAGCAACAGCAAGATTGCTCAGGATAATTTTTTCTCCTACAAGTTCCGGACTCTTACCCACTGAGCGAATGCCAAATACTTACTCTGGTCCATTAACAAAGTGAACGGCGCAAGTAGTGTTTGAACACGTATGGTTACATTCATAAAGAAACGTCAGTGGTTACTGTTTACATGCTCTTTGCTTTTTGGTCTTTCTTATTTATTTATCCAACTTTGTCATAGTTTCTTTTGAAACATTAAAAGCATAACAATGTCAGTCAAATATTACATTTATAATTACACAGACAACTGTAACATAAAAGTAAATAAAATCTAGAAAAAGATCATTTTACTATTAAAATATCCATTTGGCTTCTAAAAAAACCCCCAAAAAACCCAAGCACATTCTGGCAAGACACACATAGACAAAAGAAAAGAGAGGTCAAAATGATTTAAAATGTCACCACTTGTGTTAATACTACAGACCTCTGCTTCGCTGCCTGTCAGAAGACTATATAACACTGAGCATAAACTTTTAAATTAATCTATGTTTAAATCTTTAAAACCTTCTCATATATTTTTGCCTGGTGGAACTTCTATGGATGGTATGGAAATCTCACTCTACCTTCCCTATTACCTCAGGCTAACATGCCCACTTACCGACCTCAATAAATACTAGGCTAATTTGAACCATGTGGAGCCAAATTGAAAACACAGATTTAAAATGGAGCATTTGCTTTTTCATGGACTAATTTCTCCCTAGAGAAACCCTGAACGAATTCAATTGTGTCAGAAAGATGGACAGGGGGCACAAGTGAATGTGTGTCACCTTTCAGTTTAATGCTTTTTCTCACAACACATGAGTGGACCTCGGTCTGCTAGCATTTAGCCCTCCTTATGTGAGTCCCGCACCCCTTTAGAGCTGGTTGCATCGGCGAACCCACCCTGGTGTTAGCGTATTGCATGTGTTCATTCTCAGAAAAAAGTCATTTGTCAAAGTCTGTTGACCTTGGCTGCGTGCTAATGAGAGAGTGAGTTATAATGCTTCTCGGGCTTACAATCGTGAAGGCAGATTGTTGAAGCTTGATTTGTTTTCTTTACAGTAACGGAAAAGCATGGATCATTGCTAAAGGGGAATATTAAGTTTGTTGTCACAGTAATTTTCGTTGGGTGTGCCAACAGGCTTTATATGGTCTAAGACACAGAACATCATAGTATTTTATCAAATCCAGATTTATACAAATCGTTGATTGAGGAAAAAAAAATAAACAAATAACTCCTCCACTTTACATGGTAGATGTCACTAAAACAGAGAGAATGTGTGTGTGAGTGAGAATATACAGTTAGTTTTTTTCTGTGCAATCTTCCCTGACAAGATAGACAAAACAGTCACGCTGACTCACCCACTTCTCTTTCCAAAAGGTCTCTATGATTATCAGACAGAGCATCACATTTTTTAACACCCCCCCTCCCCACCCAAAAAAAGCTCTGAAATTTCTTAAATCTTCTCAGGTGTTGACCTTTGTATTGGCTCAGATTCATCTGTGGTTAAAAACAAGGCCTTGGGATTTAAGGTTCAGATTACCATTGACTTAGTCAGACAGGGGATGATCTATTTCACAACTAGATTGTGGTTTGTGAAGTAAGAATCACCAATTTCATTCCACTCTTTGAGACAGATCGCGTGAACAAAGGACAAGATTGCCGGTGCTCATCGGGTGGTGAGTGTGTTTGATTGACGGCCCGTCTCTGACACCTCTGCTTTATGTTCCGCGTGTGACACTGTGACGACCACTACAGTGACCTCAGCATCACAGAGATGACATCAGTTTTCCCAACATTACAGAGGGCGTGGGCTCCTCCCGCCCCCGCCACTCCTCTCAACCTGCCTCATCCAGAGTCAGACTCCACCAGATGCAGAAAGTTGCGTGTATGACTGAAACTCGGTGACGACCCATACCCCCCCCCCCCCCCCCTCTACCCCATAGCCTCTGCGGTTTTTGCAAGGCAAACATGAAACCAAATCACCTTAAAAGCAAACAAAGTCTTGGGTGGTGAGATCCAACCAAAAGGTCACCTCGTCACTGGACGCATTCTGTAGCGAACCTTGGTTTCACCGGACTCTCACAAATCAGGGAAGTTGAAAATGGTTTTCAGGTTCTTTTTTTTTTTTTTTTTTTATGGAACCTGTTTGAATCCTAAATCTAAAATGTTTATTCAAACCCCAAATATCTGCTCATTTAATTCACAGACTCCAGCCATCTTGAGTCCTGCAACACTTGTTAACCCCCCCCCCCCCCTCCACCCCACCCCCTCCCAAAAAAAGCCACCCGTGCCCGTAGGCTTCCTGTTTTCTCATATAGACACTTAGTCAGAGCATCGTCAGCGGTGCATCTGGCAGGAAAAGCGTGCCTCGAACACGTTATTATCTGCGATAACTGGGCTGGAGAAAAACAATAACAGTTGTGTTTCGGCCACAAACACGCATTATAGAGACGCGAGAGGAGACGGAGACGAAATGACAGCGATTCGGTCCGTGAGCTTTGCTGTAAATGTTTTTAATACGCAGCTTCGGGGTGGATTTAGTCTAATGACACAGGAACAAGCCACGGGGAACCAGGGTGACAAGACAAGTAACACAGATCTCCTTTGTGGGTTTTTTTTTTTTTTTTTGTCAAATCAAAGACAGTCAGGCTCCACTTTAATGTCAAGACCTATTAATGCTTGATCTTTGAAGGAGTAACAGCAGTCCAAAGCCAAATATGTGATATCAATAAAGAGGTTTAAGTGTTTGAAGATAAGAAGAAAAAAATGTAAAAATACACCTTCACATTCTATTACTTAAAAGACATTGTGATATAGGCCGCTCCAGTTCCTAAATATATGAAAAGTTTGCTAAATATAAAGTTGCAAATGTAACAGAAGTTAAGAGACTGCATTTAAGTTCATAGGAAGTTCAGTATGAACACACAAAGTCAATGAGAGCTAAAAGCACAGATTCCTCTGTTCAGACTAAGACGTTCATTCCTGCTCTGAGCACACACTGTCCTACGACTTTTTACACTCGTGTTGTATTTTATGTGATAATCTTGGTCCGAGTGCTGTTGTTGGTAAAGACACACGCGGCAGAACTGACTCCATGGATTCGACAAGATTTTGAATGGCCTGGGGCGGTTTTGAAAACCTCGCACTCAAGTGAACAAAGAAAGAAAACAAAGACATAGCGTAAGGACTCGTGTAGATGTGAAGAAAGAAGAATTCTGTCAACCCTCCAATTCATCTTTCAACAGTATGTTTACAAATGCAAATTTAGCTTAGAGAAGCTTTCACAAGCTCAGCACATAGCAAAAAAAAAACAAAAAAACTTCACTCTTACCCACACCAACCACTTGCCAACCACCAATCACACAAAGTCCAAAAACGGTCATTTGGCCAATAGAAATACACATTCAATTATAAAGCAATTAAGACAATCCAAAACTAGTCAAGATTCAGTTTAGCTAATCCAAATCTTGACACGAACTCATTTAAGAGCAATAATCCCCGAATTCAGTGACTGACGCACATGGACTTGGGAACAATTCTCATTATCAGCAGAGTCATGCAAGTTTCACCAAAATCCATACAATGCATATTCTGTTTCGAGGAGAGAAACTGAGACTGCCCCCCCCCCACCTCCCTACCCATCTGGAAGTCCAGTTTACAATTACAGCAAAGAGCTATTTTTAAGTATCTCACACTATAAATAACAGTATGATTTCAGTTCCTTTGGTGTGGGTTTCATCTAGAGGGGACAAGCGTGGGCATTAAGGGTTCAATAAGATCACGCAGTGATGTGTCAGCCCCTCTCTCTGATTGAAGAATGATTCAGACTCAGCAGTAGGGTCCAATGGAAAGTCCCTCGGCAATGGAGCAGTGTGGAGGTCCATTCACACGAGGAGGCTTTCCCCCTGCAGATAACAGTCAAAGGGGGAAAACCATTACACATCTACTCCAGGGCAACTGCCCAACGCCTTCACACTGAAACCAGTCTTAACGTCTAAGCTAATACAGACACACACACACACACACACACAGACAGTTTCACAGATTTATGTGTATAAAGACAAACGCACACACACACACACACACAGTTTCAAAGATTTGTGTGTATAAAGGCAACGACACACACACAGATTTCAGAGTTTCATGTAGGCACATGCACACACACACACATACACACACACACACACACACACACACACACACACACACAAATGAAGTGAGAGTCAGACCTTCCATCCAGCCCACACTGACAACTCACCACCACACACATCACGACCTCTCAGCTCGCTGGTGTCTGGTCTTGGATTA
The DNA here is from genome assembly GCF_902362185.1 of Chanos chanos. Taxonomy (NCBI): domain Eukaryota; kingdom Metazoa; phylum Chordata; class Actinopteri; order Gonorynchiformes; family Chanidae; genus Chanos; species Chanos chanos. The sequence continues at coordinate 12,450,861 of NC_044501.1, forward strand.
AATGAAGGAGAGAGTCAGCGTGGGAAAAAGAAGAAGGGCAATATAGGTCTGATCCAGCTGCGCCCCCCCCCAAAAGAGTATGGCACCCACCCCCACACGCAGTGCATCGCTGCTGAATCACAGGTCTGGGGCCCAGGACAACAGGATGTGAAACGACGTGGCGACCAGCCGTCTGTTGAGAAGTCTACGGCCACACTACGACTCAGTTGCTCAAGGACAGGGGGTCAGCGAGTTCATGCATGGGACACGTGCTCAGGATGTGGAGGCAAGCAACGGCAAACAACAAAGACATGACATACCAAAACATAAGATTCTTTTTTTTTTTTTTTTGGTCACAATAATAAAGAGGGAGAGAGACATCCCTGGAGCTTTTTGCGATATCGCTCTGTAAAAGCACTAAGCATTGTTTGTGCGAGTGAGTGCAATGTCAGACAAGTCCTAAATAGATATAGGAATCAATGATACATTAAATCAGATTTTCCTCAGAGGAGGCTGGTGTTGGAGAAAAGAGTGTGTCCACGTGTGTATACATATCTATCTATACAGATATATCTTGATTCAGTAAATATATATACATATATTTGCATATGAATTAAAAATACAAAGATTCACTTTTGAGTAAATGGGTAGGACTGATGCAATTTTAAGATCCTTATCTAACTATTGTCCATAACAAAATGTTTTTGCACAAACAGCAAACTTTTCTTTTTCGGAGACAAAAAATTTTCTCACAATCTGAACTGACAATTCAGTATAAATGACTCCCATACTCTTGTTTAAAAGAATTAAGTTGATTGCTTTCAGCAAGACATGAGTGATGAAAATCGATATTTTAGGTATATACCAATTAATCAAACTTCGTAAGCAACTGTAACTTAAGGGTGTTTCAGTATGAAGTTGTAACTTGTCATTTTAGAACTTGTTCTATTGGTTGAACTCTAGAAAACATGATGTGCAACCAAATCAGGAATATAAAGCCTAAGTGGATTTCATTCTTAACGTCACCATCTTTAGTTGTTTAAGTGCTCATACGTGAGCCAGAAGAGTAAAGTGGGTTTGGGGTGCCCCCTACTGACGGAAAATAGACACAAGGATGCATTCGCTCTTCAAATTATACACAGAGTTGCCAAAAGCATGGAGTTGCCTGACCATGCAATTATATGTATTACCGCTCATAACAGGTTTCCTCGTGAGACTTTTTGTATAGCTATTGAATCGAATTCCGTTTCAAATGTAACAGAATCCCAGGCAAAATGCTGAGGCCTTCAACACTAGTAAGAGACAATGGTCTGAAAGACAGATATATAGTCCTGATGGTAATGAAAAACGTTTCACTGATAGCCTACAGGACTAACAAAGGAATATCACCAAACAATTACAGTTTATTTAAACCTTTGATCTTGTTTCTGTGTTATCTGTCAGCTACATACCACCACAAATCTATACAGGCCTACACAGCATACAGGTAGGAAGGGATACACCCAAGAAGCGCTTTTATGGAGTGTTTTTCCACCATTAACGAACAGAACAACTTCAGTGCAGTTTGGTGTAGATTCTGCAAGCGTGTACAATCCTCTCGGACGCATGCAACTCCGTTCTACCTAAAGAAATTCCATCACGTGGCGTTTTGTGCATACTGGTAGAAAGGGCCGTCTACGGAGGGACTCCACAGTCTCGCAGAAGTCTCACACAAAGTTAAAAACTGCTGATAGACACTGCCATGTCGCGTGGATTACACTGTTTTCGCGCGCGCCGATCAAGCCATCCTGTGACCTTTATTGCTCCGGATGAAGAGGTACTGGTCCTGGCAAAGACCGCTCTCATCGGGATAGAAATCTTGCACCACCGGGTGATGGTCGTCACTCAAAATGACTTTGTAGTTACCAGCATTTACTCAGCCTCTTAATGGATTATCTCGCCTAACTATGCCATAAAAATGAACCGCACACTATACTAGTTGCCAAGACCATTCAGAATGCCGGGAAAGCACTCAGGCCGGCTGGTTTATTCTGATGTGCACCATACATGGGCTTGTGCTTTTCCGTTTGTTGAAAACTGGGTAAAGGATAATGAATCTGGCCGTACGACCTTTTCCGAGTTTCAGTAAAGCACTGCCCTTTAAAAAAAATCACTTTCATTTGCAGGCTTGGTTTGAACACGTTATTCCACAAACGAAATTTCGGAGACATTAAACATTCCTTAATAGCATTAAGAGAGTAGCTTTGAGCTCATCATCAATATAACGTCATCCTCTTTTACATTCATTTATTTTTTATAGTTTCCCAGTGTCACAAGCAAAACTTTGAGGTACAATGTTGCCACTGATATCCCCCTCGAGCCGTTGTAATCTTATCACGAGTTTAGCATGTGATGTCAGCGCTTGGTTTAGAGCGCCATCTAGTGGGTATTACATGTGGTAGCACAATGTATTCACTCAATGTTTTAACATTCGGTTGCAACCTCCGTAATGCACATTCTCAGCAGTATATTATATTCACTTCAAAGGGTACAAAACATCCTCTAAACCACACTCAAAACAACGAGAAAGGCATGGTGGGGAGCGCAGTCAATAAAGAACTTGGAGGGAAGGTAATCAGTTGATCATACTAATTCTTCATGCTCTGAGGGTTAACAGGCTAAAGACAGGGGTCAGTTCACAGCTTTAAATGAAAAGATGTATTTCTGTTAAAAAAAGAAAAAAAAGAAAAAAAAAAAGACGATCCACTCACTTAATGTTACATAATTAACAAGACTGGCTTCTAAAGACGTTTTGCCGCGTTAACAGAAGTATGCAGTAAGACTTGATTGCTACACTAGCATAGTTTCTGCGGCGTGAGCTGGCGCAGTCTACCAACACCCTCGTGTCAAAATGTCGCCAGTTACAGGTTATTGTAATTTTAACGGTCATTCGGGGAAGGGAACCTGAAAAACCGGTGTTCCAGTAACATTCATGGAATGAGACAGGACTTGCTCATATAGTAATGACATTACACTAAAACTATTTAACATTAAGACATTAGATGTCAGGGAAAGTGGTAGAAATTTCTCTGAGCCTTAATGCTGCAGCAGTTGATGCAAAATTGTTCTTGTCCTCAACAGAAGATAAGAGGTTGTTGACGATAAGTTTTAAACAGTCCCGAAGTTCCCTTAAGTTCCTGTCCGACTGGAAGCCGGTCTCGCTGGTAGCAATGCGTGAGCATATGTTCTTCAATTCAACACTGTCCTACGAGAGAGAGGGGAAGATAGATGTTTGTCAGGATGTTTATGCGTTGATGATTATCTTAAAAGTAGCCAACATAGCGTTCTCAAGCTCTTACCTTCTGTCGACGAAAACTCATCGATTCTGGAGAAACACAACTTAACATGTCTTCTTCAGCTGAGATCACTTGGGATAGTATTTTAACTAATCGTGTAAACACACTCTCCCGCGCTCTCTCTGCGATTGTTTTTTTATGCGAGCCGCAAAGTTTCTGTCCTGGTTTGCCCGCTGTAACCATATCTACAGCGTTGTCACCACCGTTCAGACCACAAACTTTGTAGCATCTCGTTGTGAGATGATCTTTATCCACGGACTGAACTCCGCTTTGAGGATGTATTTCGTAGAGGAGAGCCAGTGCCTCAGTTTGGTGTTTGAGCGAGCGCTGTTCCATTTCCAGCTTTCCACCTGTCGTCTCCCATTCAGCGAGAACAGACACAGGATAACCAAGCTGACTTGATCTGTTAGCGCAGGCGTCGTTTGCTAATGGTATTTATCAGCATTGTTTACTCCTTTACTTAGACGCGTGAGAGGGCGTGTGATCTTTAGTACATGTGATAAACTAGAGAGATGCTGATTTGCAGCAGTTAAACTTCCCCATAAGAATATTGCTTTCCTTGTTCAGGGGATGTTGAAAACGCTGTTCTGTGTGGTCAAACATGCATAGTCAGTTGACATTCTGCGTAAAACTTAAAACTTGCTGGTAAACCAATCCGGACTTTTTCCCCACAACTTTTTTTTAATCGTTCACATCTTGTGTAATCTGGGTGATAAAATGACCTTGTTAAAGGCTTACAGTAGTGGTATTCAAACCGTTCCACTTGCACATTACATTCCTGCTCTGTACGTTTTTGGTCTCGAACCAGCACTAGCACATCTGACTCCACTCATCAACTGGTTATCACACATTATTGATTAACTGAATCAGCTGTGATAATGAAGGGTTAAAACAAAGATACCCAGGACAGGGCTTCCACAGTAAATGAACTGAGAATCACTGGCTTGTCTACTGCTAGCGGTTGGTCAACTTCTGCAACAGAAAGTCCTATTCAGCATACCGCGTGCATCTGCAGAGCTTCAGTGGAATCTTGCGTAAGCATATGTCATGTCAGACTTGAACACGCAACTTTTGAAGATCAGTTGTATGGAGGCCATTTTGAGGCCTTCAAAAAAGGTTCGTAACAGTCAGGCAGTAGTTTAGTTCATTTAAATGAGAATTTTGCATTTTTATGATTACATAATAAACTTGTAATATTAGGCTCTCATCTCATGCTGGACTCTTCAAACGTTTAAAGAACTTACATTCTAACTAGTGGCTTGAGGGAGGGCGGGGGGGAGGCCCCCCCTCCCACCACATGCCACCTCAGTACTGATAGATCAGCATACTGAATGACATTGTCAACAACTGCCTAAGTCACGGTAGTAGATTTTTCACTTTTTTTAAGAACTTTTTTTTTTTGTAGAATTTGTAGTTCTAATTCTTATGCATCGTTCAGGATGAACTGGACCTCTGTTTAACAAAGTTAAACAGTTTGGTTGCTTTACTCGTATTTGAGCAGCATATCCAAAATGCTTCAAATTCATCATTAAATTAAGGGAGTAGTTAAAAAAAGGGGGAAATGCATGTAATCATGAGGAGACATTTTCTCACTTTGAGCTATTAAATTTATGTCAAATTCAGCTTGGGTGGGGAAAAAAAAACTTCCTATGTTCCCTATAACACATTTTAATGATACAAAGACACTTATGAAAGAAATTTTATTCAACTCTTACAACTTATAAACATACAAAAAAAAATATACACACAATCATCAATTTATAGAGAAAAAAGATCTGTCACGCACAACTAAACCACTGTGTAACTGAAAACGGCAAAAGACCAGTTTGGATAATTAAAAAAAAAAAAAAATCACAAAGCAGAATCAGTTTCAAATGGTGAACAAAGATGCCAATATATTACAGATTTTCATCTCTTGCATCTAGTTACAAAATGACACGACAAATTCTCACCCAGCTGTTTTAAATGTAATGTAGAATTTCAACATCATGATTCTGGTGTTTGTGGTCTAAACCAGCGACATCATTTGCACTGATATGCCCCCCCCCCCCACCACCTTGCTAACAAGGTTCCCATACAGACTGATACTCTGATGTGAAAACATAGAAACAGAGAGAAAGTTCTGGGTGGCCCGGCGGTGTTCTGTAGGATTTCTCAGAGGAACATTCGGTCCTTGCTATGAGAGAAACGCGTGTTGAGCTCCTGAGACTTTTTCAGCACAGCCTTTTTCTGAGCATCATCAAAGCGATTCACCTGCAGGTCTGTGTCCCTGTCAAACGGCCTCCGTTCCACAGGCTTCTTCTCCCCTTCCTCTGCCGCCGCCTTCATCTTTTTCGTGTGCATATCAATGAGTGACTCACCTCGTTTGGACTCCTGACAGACAGACAGACACAGACAGACAGACGGAGCGAGAGATTTTAAAATCTCCAGTCAGTGAAAACCTTTGATCCGAACCTAAACACTCCCTGAGGATTAAGTAATTCTTCTCCCTGAGCTGAATATCAATCGTCAAGACTCGTGAATGATCTCCTAGTGGGTGAACGGTTGTGAGATATGTTTAGAGTAGTATTTGCAAAGTCTGGTGATATCATTGTTAATGAGGAAAGACTCACGTTGTATTTTGACACTTGCTGCGCTATTTGCAGTTCTTTTTCGGACACGCGTGGGGCGTCGGCTTTGCGTGACTCACCGCTGTTCTTACCCTCTAGTCGTTCCTGTGAGACAGAAATGAGAATGATTAAATCAGACGCAGGTTCCGCTGACAACCCAGAACAATGAGTCACTCGTCACGAACGTCCAAATCCGAAAGCCCAAAGTCAAAGTGCCGTTGCCATAGTAACCGACCCTGGCTTTGCGCTCGCGGTCGGCTGGGGTGTCTGTCCAGATGGAGCGGTCCTTGTCCTCCGGCCCAGTCCTCCTCTTGAAGGTGCGTGGACCCATGCCAAAGTGCTGGAGTTCGGGGGGCAGCTCTGTCATCCACTCCTCTCTTTTCAGCTCCTCTGGTCCATCCTGCAGAAAAATGCAGATCAAACTTGAAGCAAAAAAAATTCACTTTTGAAATGGTTTACTTTTGGAAAACGGAAGTTGTTTCATGTGAGCTAGTATTAAAGGGAGTTTTGTGGGAAACATCAATTTGGAGAGTAGCATCTGAACCACACACACACACACACAAAAAAACAATTATACAACAATAATAATACCAACAATAACAACAACAAACAAACAACAGCAATGACAATAATAAAAATAATAATAGGAAATTCACATACATTCACTCCTGACAACTTGTCTTTCATTCTCTTTGCCCTTCTCTCAATGTCTGAGACCACCGAGTCATGGACAGGACCTTTGACAGGCATTGGACCTATGATGTCACTATCCTCAGCCTCACTGCTGGAGGATTCAGCTTTGTAACCGGGTGGCAACGCCGGACCAGAGTACCCCTGATCATCCTCTCTTTCATCATCATCACTGTCGTCATCATCATCATCATCATCATCATCATCAACCTGTCTGCGAAAACCTGGAGGCAAGGCAGGTCCCAGTACCAAGGGCCTAAAGATCACCAGATAAACCACATAAAGACAATGCGTTACTCATTTTAAGGGAGGGTGGTTTAAACCGGTAGATGTTTGTGAGAATGTTAAAGGCGTACCAAAATCACATTTTAAGATAATAGCAGCCTGGATTTGTAGGAGGCACGATTAACACCATGATCGTGTCTGTCTTCATTCCAGTTCACACACCCACGCATTATCCTTCATTCTAAGGTACATTATCCAAATGGGTGTGGAAGACAAAAAAAAACATGTTCAAAACTTAATCACACAACCTTATTTTATGACTATGTAGCTGAAATAGCCTTTAGTTCCCCTGAATTATTTACTGCATTATCTCTAGCCTATATAAGAGCTAACTCATATGCAAGATTACATCTATGGGTAGTGTATCCTTACAGGGGCATCACACAGTTGTTACCTTTCAGGTGAACTCTGTTGCTTTTGATATCCTGGAGGCAGAGCAGGGCCAAAGAAACCATCGTCCTCTTCTTGCACGTCCCTCTTTTTTTCCACCTCCTCTATCCTGCGATGTTTACTGCAAAACCAATTCAAACATTTCATATAATGTGGCTGTATAGACTTAATGTACAAAAATAAAGTCGATTTCCGTTGTACATTGTCTCGTCCATAGATGATTTGAAACATACGTGGGAGTTGCGTCGTCTCTTTGTCCCGCACGCTTAGCTCTTTTGAACACTACCTCTTCCCCGTCGCTATCTTCAGATGCGCTCGACGACTCTGTACGTTTGTAAACAGGGGGTAACGCTGGGCCGATAACTGTAGAGACACGAGCAAGTTTATCTTATGTGTATCATTTAAAGTCTGTTTGCGAAAGCATTTAATCAGCTAAATATGTGTGCGAAGGATCTCTACACGTGTGACGTGAGTGTAATGCAAGTCGAGTTATTTAAATAATGTTTCGCTAAAGCTACAGGTAATTTAAAAAACAGGACATTAGGATAAAAAGTCTGACTGTGCAGGTTAGCGAACAAGTCCGTCAAAACATACTCGCTTCTTCTTCATCAGATTCATCACTTTTGGCCTTGTTAAACGACGGGGGTAGTGCTGGTCCGATTATGTCATGGTTCGACATTGCAAGAAATTAATTATCATGCAAAACCACTACATACAGAATTAGCTTAATGTTAAATTCAGGCTGTTTGCTGTCACGGTACAATAAGAAATTTGACCTTTCTTCCAGGAAGTAAACAATCTGTTCTTCTACGGATTACCTTAAAGCGGGTAAATATCTCCTAAAGAAATGTCCACTGCCATCTACTGTGCTGACAACGTCATAACAATAGTGTTGCTACACTTCTTTGCAATCATAATCGCCCGATCAGTTAGTTACTGAAGTCTCTCATAGTTGATCTCAGCTACCGTCCAGTTCACATTCTTACATTATGAGGCCAGTTTAATTGGCTTCTGAATCTACTGTTCAGGGTGCACCTGTCTTTTCAAAGTGTCCATTCAGATCATGAAAACAAACGTACTGTATGTAATAAATAAATGAGAGAACAATAAATAAATTAGAGAGCTATTCAGCTATTCAGCTTTGGTCATCAGTTCAGAAATCCTGACTTTTCTTTCTTTCTTTCTTTTTACTCTATCACTACATTTCACTAACTGGCTGAAGTGTTCTCGTACTTATTTGCTAAGTAAAGATCAAAGTTTAAGCAGAGGGTAAGGGTTTAAAAAAAAACCTCTGAATATATTCTTGCTTAAATATGCCAAAGTTAATAAAATGTACAAACATATACAGCATATATATTCAACTGTCATGGCAGAATAATTTAATTGTCAGATACTGGATAGGTATTTGTTGGCTAACATTTAGAGAGAACCCACACACAATCTTGCCTTGACCCAGACTAGACTTCAGAAAATTTTCATGGGACCAAGATTTTACAAAGATATAGTCCTATTAAGTAATAAGGGGGTAAAAAGTCAAAAAGTGACCAGTGTCTAAAAAATGGGGAACAGTGGCTTTCTTCAGTGCTCTTTCCAGCTTAATGCCTCAGAGGCCTTGAAGTTTATGTTCAGGCTGTCTTTAATTATAATCATGGTGCTTAGAAAGAGCATAATGTGGAGAGACCTCCTACTAAATAAGGTCATATCTACACACACTTCAACAACAACATAAATAACAATAAAGGAGCATGACAATTGGATGTATAAGGTGTCTGGACAACAGGTAAGATGTTTATGAATCACAGTAGATTTAGAGTCTGATTTCATCCATGTAGATATTCTGTTTAAAACCAGTAGGTCAAATTGCTTTTACACTGTAGTGGTTTTTGTTCCAAATTTATGCAAATATGTGAAATACTGACTTCGTTGATGTAACAAAAGTACAGAAACTGAACTTCTTGAAAATACTAGAAACTACAGGGGAGCTAACCAATAGCAACTGTTCAGGTACAGGAGCCATTCGATCTTCTCTCTGGATAAAACTTCTGTCTTTAATATGGGGCCCCATGTGGCTAGACATTTTCTGAGAGCAAACCATTCAGTTTTTACACATTTATTGCATCAATAAAGTGAACACTGAATGTAGACACACAAATCTGGACCACAAACCTCCTACAGTGTGAGGGCATATGGATCTGCAGAATATCTGTTTGGCCTAAATGAAGCAATAAATCCATCATGCTTTTCTACTCCTTTCCCAGATGGTCTGCATGTGGTCTCATATCATTTGTTTTTCTAATTTGGACGTATATACCAATGTGTAGTTGTCTAGTGGGAGGTCTCTCTACTCTTTGTTCGTGATGGGTATCAACAATATAATTAAAGATAGTCAGCAAGATTTCTTCACAAGAGTTTCAACCCCAGGGTTTTTTTTTCCCACATGTGAATGTATCATGATGAGTGCAACAACAGCTAAAGGAAACAAGATCAAGCATTTGGTTATCGTTATATTGCACGTTATCCACTTTTATTGATGGATTCAAATATTTTTGCATAATCTGAGCTCCCTAAAGTATTTTGGGGGGTTATTTTGAGCTATGAAAAGACATGGTATAGGCTCACTTTGAGTTTTAATCCACTGAGCAATACTTTCAAATGCAGGCCCTCAAATCAGTCCCCTTATTTGTCTAATGGAGACCTGAGTCTTTTTATATCTTTATATGTTGACAACTTTGAGCTAAATGATTTAAAAGGCGGCTGTTTGCTTTGCTAATAGCAATGCAAAGGCTGCTGTAATTCGTTTTAAGTAGTTTCAGCCAGTTGGAGTTGAAACAGGATTTTGTTTGTAGGGTCCCCCCTTATTCAAATAGACAATTACAGTCTTTCAGGGCCTCCTTTTAGAAGTGTGTTATTCAGAGGGGAGACGCCATCGGGCACACACCCTCAAAAGACTTAAGTCCTTCCAAGCCACTCCCTCGCTTCAGACTCTGGGTGGTTCTGCAGTGAAGCTGCCGCACGGCAAGCGACAATTTTGTCTAACCGTGGCTAGGCCATAAGGGCTAGTTTTACTCAAATTTTGTTTTTGTAAGTAAGAAGATATGAGCGACAACGAGAAGGATTTTGTTGAACGGGTAAGAAAGCGCGTAGGAAAGATAATATTTTCTTAATCTCACGTTCATTATCTCTCCCAGCCTACCCTAGCTATTTCGTGAGCTAGGTGGCTAACGCTAGTCGTAATTAATTATTGTATATGTAGTCGTATGCATATATTCAAAGGCTGTCTTGTTAGAACTTTAGCTAGATATTCAATCTAGCACTAGTAAGCGTTACATTAAGCGTGACCGTAACCTAGCTGATCCTTATTCTTATTTGATTAGTAATTCGCTAGTTTAGCTTTGTTTTCGGACACGTTTCAACCTAGCCAGTAGCTAGTAACTATCACTCAAGGTTAAGAAAATATGCTACCAACGTATCGAAAGGTTATATAAAACTAAAAGCAAATGTACTTCGGTTTAAGATTTCGTTACAGGTTGCCTCGAATGAATGGCGGGCACTTGCTGAATGCCAGTCAAAAATTCACGCTCTAGCAAGGTTAGCTTAGCTACTTCACCCGCTAGCGTCGTGCAACCATGCCAGCTACATGGTTGCGGGAAGAGTCGGTGGGTAGTCATTTTAGTCTGTACAGGTAGTTACGTCAGCTAAGTGCTGCAAGACGAGACGAGGTACTCGCTGATAAATCCAGCAGCATCGTTTATTTTAGAGATTGTCTTTATTTGCTGTACTTCTGAGTTTAATGTAATGTAGCTAAGATCACAAAGTTAAGTAAGGGCTCAGACCACACCATTTCATCGTAACGCAAAATAAATGGTACATTAACACACCCATATGATATGTAAAATCATATTTTAACGCTTTGTGGTTTGATCATTTGATAGGTTAGATGGCAGTGCCTTCTATAGCTCTGTTCCTGGCACTGAATCCTTGAACACAGAGTACGGATGTTTCCTTGAGTTCTACACTAACGCACATTTTCCCAGGTCTAGTAGCAAGACTTTGATCAAAGGACAGAGACATCAGCAGGAACGATCTCAGATCATTGAACTTGCTGCTATTTCTGAACAGTGGTCACCTGAGTTACCAAACGAACAATTTATCGATCAAATTTTCTTGGGTGTGTGTATGTTAACACAAATTGTAGTGTTAACTTCTTTGAAAATGGCAGTTGAAGGTACTGACAAGTAGTTAACCTACCTACCCCCCCCCCCCTCGCTAAATCGGCAGTCACGATGTAATTTGACTGTCGTGCGAACTGGAGCAAAATGTATGAAATTCCTATGCCTCATGTCAGTTTGATAGTACAATAGGCTAATTCTATTTTAGTGCAGGTCTGCGACAGTCATCTACAACATGAGATAAAGACAGTCATTCGTAATTTCAACACACTAGCAGATACGGATTTCAAATTTTTATTTTTAACGGTCACAGATATCATGAGACACATCTGCATGTTGCTTAGTCTGAGCTAATTTACTGCGTCATTTCCTCATGTTACTGTAGGGCCAAGCTATTACCATGGAATGCTAAATGTTCAAAAATATACATATATACATTTTTTTTCCACTAATAACAATATAGTCTAAAATATTCATTATTTTCTGTTTGTTTTTTATTAAGGTTGAGGTGGGAAGAAAGAAAATGCAGAAGAAGTCAAATGTGAAGTTTTTTAATGAGACTAATTTGGCACACAGAATGTGGAGCTGAACTGCTTTTTTCAGAGTGCATGCTAATTATGTGGCGAGGAAACCACTGAAGTTCCCTCATGTAGAATATATTGGCATTGGGAGAAATGGGCAAGAGGAAAGAAGTCAGAACTAAGAAACGGAAGAAAGAAGAAACGAATGTTATTGAAGTTATGAAGTTAAGATCAGAAGTATTCGGGAGATAAGATGGCTGCGCTAAGTAATTCACTAGTCTCCTCTGTTACAATATAATCTCTCTTTTTTTTTTCCTCTCCATGAAATATGCATGTTACTGTAACAACACAGGAGCACTGTCTTTTTAACTGCTGTGTTAAGATAATATTTACATAGCCTTTATACGCTATTCCATAGATTATATACGCATATTTTAAACCTGCATCATTTTCTGTGGTCACCTGTAACAGGACAGATCCTGATGAAAAAAAAAAAAAAACCTTGTTTCTGCACTAAATGATTGATCTTGTTCACAGCATATTAAAGGACTGTAAAAGGTCTGGAGTGATATGGTACAAAGTGGGTTCATTCCATTGGCAGTGTGCGTGGGGGGGTTTTTTGGTGCTGATCTGGTTCTGCTCTGTGTAGGAGTCCCGCTCCGGCTCCAGGAGTGTGAGTCCTCAGGGCTCCAGGAAATCAGCCAGTCGCTCCCCGGCCCAGTCCCCCGCCCGCTCTAAGGACGGGTCACGGCACTCCCGCTCCAAATCTCGCTCCAGGTCCAAGTCCAGGTAAGGACAGAGCCTATGTTTAAAGAGTCTACATAACAGTCCATTCATTATTCTCTCGCTCACTGGCCCCTCCCCCCCCCTTTTTTTTTCTTTACATTGGTAGACGTTAACGTAGGCATATACAGGAGTCGTGAGGTTTTCAGCATGCAGCATTGATGTATTTCTCATGCCTTAATAATCCAAAAAGGATGTGACAGCATCTGTTTAAAAAAAAAAAGGGTTGGCAAGGGGAAAAAAGGGGGGGGGGCAGAAATGTAGAAATGAACACTGTGTTTGCTAACGCGTCCCCAGGTCCCGTTCTCACCGGAGCTCCCGCCGGCACTACTCCCGCTCTCGGCATCCCGTTCCCCCGTCCGCCGGCGTTCCAGGAGCCGCTCCTACAGCAGGGAATACCGCCGCCGCAGAAGCCACAGCCACTCTCCCATGTCCAACCGCCGACGCCACATCGGCAACCGGGTCAGTCCGTCCCCGACCACATGCCATACCCCCCCCCCCCCCCCCCCCAAATAGCCCTCTACCCTCCACCGCTGCTACACAATGTCATTTGACACTTTCTTTAGTCTTCTCCATTATTGCTGCTGGGATCCATCTTAATGAAAGCGTTTGCTGGTGTTTTGGCTAATGTGTTTGTCGACCTTTTAATCCCTTTGGTCGATGTAGTCATACGTAGCCAGTTCAGAAAGTTCCCTTTATGGGGTTGCTATGAAAAGCTTTTGATTATGGGTGTTCTCGCAATGGAAAACATTGTGGTCCTTCTTGACCTTCACTGATGTGCTCCGTCTTTCGCTCCGGCCCTTTATCATCAAAGGTTCATTGTTACTCTTAAGGACACGGCAATATCTGTGGCTAAACTAAACACATATCAAACAAGGGATTCCTGTAAATGCCCCAGCTTATGCAAACTAGAGAGAGCTAACCACGGACAATACGTGACCACTTACATTGAATTGAATCTTTAAAAGTGGCACAGAAATGGTGAAGATATGAAACTAAGCGACAGCATCAGTATTGCTTTCCCTAACGTGTTTGCTTTGCCCTCGACTACAGGCCAACCCTGACCCAAACTGCTGCCTGGGCGTGTTTGGACTCAGCCTTTACACCACAGAGAGGGATCTGAGAGAGGTGTTCTCCAAATACGGCCCCCTGAGCGACGTCAGCATCGTCTACGACCAACAGTCGCGGCGCTCCCGTGGCTTCGCCTTTGTCTACTTCGAGAATGAAGAAGACTCCAAGGAGGTTCGTGTGTCGTTTTTATCCTCCGAGTACGATCCGAGCGAATCCTCGATATGCATTGCGTTTGGCGTCGTCTTTTCCCTATTTGAAGCGGTCTCTCTTTTTTTTTTTTTTCCCCGAATGGTTGAAAAGAACCGTTTCTGAACGGTTCTGTTTCACGTCGACGTATTTGGTACGTGACGCCGTAAAAGTGGAGAAGAGAACTGCATATGAAAACGGGGGTGGGGTTTTATAAACGAGTCATGCGCTTTGTCTGTCCAGGCTAAAGAACGTGCCAACGGTATGGAGCTGGATGGACGACGGATCAGAGTGGACTTCTCCATCACAAAGAGGCCGCACACCCCTACTCCCGGCATCTACATGGGACGTCCCACCTAGTGAGTTCCGGCACCATTAATCTTCGCATCAGTGACTGGACCCAGTTCTTCAGATGTCCGTATGATGAAAAGGAGACGAGCAACCAGCATCTGCCGTACGCAGGAAAACGCAGAACCACTCACTCTCAACCTTGTGCTCTTGTCTGTGTGTCCACAGCGGAGGAGGAGGTCCTAAGCGTGTCTCGCCGCTCACGAGACTACTACGACAGAGGCTACGACCGTGGTTACGATCGTTATGACGACAGGGAGTACTAATAGATTCCTACAGGTGAGCACGGAACATGACCTTGAGTTGGTTGCCAGGGAAACAGTCAAAGTATCTGTTGACAGGGAAAGCTTACCACGTGCGCGCGCACGTGTGTGTGTGTGTGTGATTTTTAGATAAAAATTGCTAATATAGGTAACACAGCCCATTTTCTTATTTTTACTATAATGCAAAACACTTAATATTCTAGAAGAGGTTGTCTAGGATTTGTTTGTGGATCCTAAGCCTTCGCACTGAGTACACTACGTGTATTGTAATAGTAAAGGTATCAGAATGACTAATGTGATTTGTTTGTTATACAAAGGCGCAGGTCTCCCATCTCCATACTACAGTCGCGGAACATACAGATCTCGGTCGCGGTCCTATTCCCCAAGTAAGTCAACCACAGACGGCCGAGGAAACCAGTCGAATCTTGCATGTGTGGCCTCTGAATAGTAAATCCCTGTCTTTAGCCTGCCATGATGGGAAAAAACTTACACACACTTATCACAATTTTCTCTCTCTCTCTCTCTCTCCCCCTCTCTGCAGGGCATTACTGAAGAAAGAGTGGCAGGCGATGATTCAGGGAAGGGTTGAAAAAAGGATGGGACAAAAGGGGGGGGGGCAGGGGCGTATTACAACTCTGAAGTAGATAAAGTACAACTATCTGTTTGTATACTCTTTATTGTATAAAGTTTTCAGTTGTCAAACTGAGATCAGGGCTTCTCCTCTGTAGGTTAATTTAAACCTGTCACAAGCCTTTTTACAAAGAGTGATCTGTCTTCTTTCTCCAACATTTTTGCCCTGTTCTTTGTAGTGGATGAATTGTATTTCAGTCATTTTTGTCTGGTTTATACTCCCATTTCAATTTGGTGTTAGTATTTTCGTACTTGTGTATAGTGCTCTTGGTGCTACTAAGTGGTACACATGACGTTAAAGCTTTTCTGTGTTTTGTGATCTGTGATTTTAATTTGGCCGCTCAAAGCAATAAACAGCATCTTTTTATAAGTGTCTTCTTACTGTCTGCTGATTGTGGAGCCCAAAGGTGTGGAAGAACTCTCCGGTAAACTCCTTAAAATGAGATCAACTGTACCAGCAGGTTTAATGATCACACACCCATTTTGGTTTCTTGACGTAATGCCACATTTTTGCATTTGCCTCAAACTGAAATATTGTTTTACCTTTCTATATAGTCAAACTTTCTAACTCATCATTTTCCTTTTTATTGAAAGGTCTTTTCCGGTTGTCCACCTTGATAATGCTTTTTTCAGTTGTGACTGTTAAAATCACATGAAATATCAAAATAATGCCCGTAATGTTCTGACAGATGTAGCCCCAAAACAATCAACATTTCTTAAGGTTTTCTTATGGTTCTTATCCGTGACGTCATATGGTCTCATTGCATTCACTACCACTGTCTTAGGATCACACTGACAGGACAATGATGAGCACGGATGTTCCATGGCATGAACAACATGCTTTTTTTTTTGTTAACTATACCGTTCAAGTTTCAAAATGTCAACGTTACAGTGTTTCAAAGTTGCAAAAAAAGTGTCGTCACCCCCTGTCTTACCTTTCATGTAGTAGTTTTTTTTCCTTTAAGTAGAATTTGGAAATCTGACTTTCCAAGAGGTTGAGAATTCAAATTGTCCTCTTATCAAATTCAAGAAAGTGGAAAAATCACGAACGTGCAGCCGAACAATTGGGAGACATTTTAACAGAAAGTGAATCTATCAAAACCCCTTACAGGTTAGCTCTCACCATACTCATACAGATTAGGTTGGTAGTAAAGTACATTGTCATAAATTACTAACGCTTTTTAGCATACTGGAAATTTCCAATTCTTATCGCATCGGGAGTAATGCGTTGTTTAAACGTGGAATGTCTAAATCCATTTTGTCAAAAACCTGTTATTAAATAAGCTCTTTTGTTGAAAAGCAAATTATGTGATGGACATTTCACATTTTATAAAACTTCCGGAGATTGTGTAAATAAAATCAGAATTAAGATCCTCTGTGATGATATTAGTTTATTAGTTGAGACTACAAACAACGCTCTGATTAAACGTTTTACAACAAAGCAATTTAGCTTTCTTTGAAAATGTCGATTGACTCGACATGAAGTATCCGGTATGCTGGACCTTATGTAGACTGTATATATATGAAATATATTTCTAAGACTAATTTTTCCTTTAATGTTACTGCCTCTGAAAACTTTGATACGCCGTCAGCGACACCCCATTCGTTAAATGGGGCCTGTCACATTTTAATTTTTCGCGAGGGATTAATATCCCTTATGTTATGCCTTATGAAGTTTTCTAATTGGTGTGTCTAGAAATTTAAAAGGGCACACGCAGTTTAACACTTGACAGAACCGTTTTATCTATTTTCAAATTCCGGAGCTTCCTTTGGTGTCATGCATGTTTCAGTCCGTTTGTCACATTTCCCCGATCGACATAACACATCCACATAGTAACACTTCTGCACCTCGTGCCTTTATTTCAAAACGTCTTCATTTGCATTCTGCAGAAACTTGCCCCTGTACACAGACGACTGCCAAAAAATTCAGGAAATCTTTAGTTAGGTCACGATGTCAATGGTAATTATGTCTATAGTACAAAATGTATTAAAGAGCGGCCTGCGACCATGCAACAGTGCGGATAGCCAGTCGATTGCACTATTGCTGAACAGCACTCTCTTTTAATATAGGTTAATAACTACACGGCTTTTCCATTTTAAACAAACCCCTTGTTTAAAATTATTATCCAATGATAGGCTTAACATGGGTGTTCTATATAAGCCTATTTACAGTGATTTAAAAAAAAATGGTTTCCAGTCATTGACTGGGTTACGTAAGTCTTATTTTTTGCTATTCAGTATAGAGGCGTGTCTTTCTCATCTAGAGGGCGTGGCCTCAATGTAGCTCGACATACGGAACAGCCCCTAATTATTTTTAGCAGGATGTGACTATTATTGTAGTATAAGGTATCATAAATTGAAAACAGTGCATGTTATAGTCTATAGCACGTGAAATAAAACTTCCTTCTCAGCGTACCCCTTTTTTACCTTTGAAACGTATTATTTATTTTAAACCCTAGAGTAAATAAATCGCATTCCACATTAATCCTAATCGGTCAACCATATAGTCTAAGAGCTTTTGTGTCAAACTACGCACGTGCTATATATGGTGTTCATAATATCACCATCTGTAATGTCCTACGTTTGGAGCTATTTGAATAACTGAATGAGTTGCAGTTAGGTGTGTCCAACTGAACGTTTCCACAGCTGTTGTAATTCAAATTACTTGCTACATTTTCTTGCTATAAATACAAACGTTACTGAAAAGCATCTTTGCGAGCCAATTTTTCATACCTTTACGGCAGGTTTTTATCCAAAGGCGGTGCTTACTCTTGTACCCAATGGAGTAGCGTTGTAACGTTTTTTTTTCTAACCTCAGAAGTGATTTACTAGGAGCGGAGTTGGTGTCGGGGTTCGACCGGAACTGAAGCTTGATTGTTTCTTTTTAGGGTCTTCTTTCTTTCAATTTTTCTTTACTTATAATTTTCGATTCTCTATAACACGGAGTCTTGTAGTAATCTCTTAATTTTAACTCCTTGTGGATAATGAACAAACTGTATGTGGGGAATCTTAGTCCTTCGGTCACGGTGGAGGACTTGAAGCAGCTTTTCGGCGAGAGAAAGCTTCCCGTGGCCGACCAGGTTCTGCTGAAGTCCGGCTATGCTTTCGTTGACTTTCCTGACCAAAAGTGGGCAATCAAAGCCATTGAGACGTTGTCAGGTATGAACATTTTTTGGTGCAAACATTAATGATTGGTATCACTGAAAGAATTGATTGCATCATATTACTGGCATTTAGCTATTTGAATATATAAATGAGCATCTGTAGATTTGATCAACGCTCTGCACTGGACACGTACAGTAGCACATGTACAATAGCCCGGGCAATAGCAGCCACCCTATCACTTTTGGCATTATGGAGGCAAAAAATAAATGATGCCCTCCCGTAAACCACGTGAATATCAGAGGTTAAGTTCACCACATGCCCTATAACACTCATACCATAGAGACGGATTTGGACTTGTTGGTAGGATGCTGTTTGGACATTATCTCCAGAATATGTAGGGTGGTCCAATGTACGGATGGGCATAATTATTTTTCGGTAATTTTTTGTCTTGATTTTATTGAAAAGACTTCACGAGGGTTGACGAAAAGTTTGTATGAGAAACACGTACTCTCAAGGCCCATGTAGGTTTCTACGAGGTGTCCTGTGTGTAGGTGATGTGGGATTGAAGGAAAAGGATAATAAATGAATAGTATAGGTGACGAGGTGAGAGTCAAAATTCAAAGCTACGCGAGGCCTGTTAATGCGACCCAAACCATTCAGAGTGGGGAGAAGCCACACTTAAACGTCTCAGTTCAGTAATTGTTCAACATAGTCTACTAACAGGCCAGGAGCAGCAAGTCACAAACTATTAAATACTGTAATGTCTTCTCTTACTTACTGGTTGTCTTTCTTGGCGTAATCTATACCCATGACTGTTTTTTGTGGTCGGTGGGAGGAGAAAACATGGCCCTCACTACACACATTGAGATATTCTCGTCATAGACTATATTTTGGCGCCTATTTTACCAAAAAAAACACACAATCCCTTAAACATATAGAAATGTACACCTCAGCAGTCGTTATTAAACTTATTCCCATTTTATAAAGACCACAAGAGTATCAGTCGTATATTCAGGGTAATTTTTAAAGTAGATATTTAAAAAGTAAGAAACAATGATTAACTTTTGGCAAAATAATTCGTCTACAGATCTTGGAATAAAGTCAAGCTTTTGTCGACATTTTTCTTCTGTTTCTGATTCTGTTTTACAATTTCCTTGCAGGAAAAGCTGAATTACACGGGAAGGTGATTGAGGTAGACTATTCTGTTCCCAAAAAACTAAGGTAATGGATGAGCATTTTTGGCATGATTTAAACATCTCTGCACTGTTACATGTTGCCCGTGTGCACGTGTAGGGTCAAATCGGTGTTTAGTACGTTCTTGTTTGTGTCAAAATGCAGCAATTATGTAACTAGAAAATGTTGTTTACGAACAATCTGTTTTGTTAAGATCGTTCAGTTTTAGAAAAAAATGCAAAAGAAACTGAACACGCTGCTGATTTCCATCGTTGTAACTCTGTAATTATTGTATTACATGCTTTCCTTTACTCTGTATTTAAATAAGGTAGCTTAACGGACACAAAAGTAACACTTCCTGTTGAAGTCTTGTGCCTTGTTGGCCCCCTCGCTACATTGTATTAAGCAGCCTATACAATTGGCAACGAGAGCTGTGTGACCGACTTCACAGTGTAGCTGTCCTTGTAGCCTATGTTCTTTTGCCAGCGGATCATTTTAATTAGAACGAGTATATTATGTGGTATCTTTTTGGTCATACGAGTCTGTTTACACGTTCATAGATGTTTAATTATCATTCTGAACGTTCTCGCACTGTTTAATTCTTTGCTACGTTTTAAGGTTTATTAGTATATTTTTTCTGATTTAAACTCGAAGAATTTTAATATATGTCAACCTTATTTTCGCTGCTAATGTGGAACAGCACATTAAAGCTTATCTGCTCAGTAATTTTATTTTTCATTGTCTGCATTTGTATCATGCATGCCCACTGCAGTGGAAGTTTTTGCCTCTGAAAAGCGTGAAAACTGAGAATAGTCTTCAGGGTTTTAAGACTTCTGTGTCATGCTATTACCACAGTTAGCAAAACATGCCTGGTTTTCTTCTTACACCTAAGTGGCTATTGAACATTCCTGCATGGCTGTGTAAAAAAAGCTCCTTTGTTTGTTTGTGTAATGCTCAGTGCGGAGTTAAATGGTAGGCCCACATCCTTCGAGAGCCTTATTGGGGACATATATTAACCGAAAAACAAAATCACCGCAAAGATTGCTGCTATTACTTGATGTTACAGGTCCTAACAAAGCGAATAGTGGCCTCCCTTATGCAAGACTCAGGGCGTAGACCACGTGACTGCCTATACATTCTTCATGGGCTCCCAGTCTGTAGAACGCACACTGCCACTGCTATATCCACTTCCTCTTTACGTTTCCAACAAATTACTCGTCCAAAGTGCGAATTTGCTCTAAAAACGGCTTGAAATGCTATGTGTAGCCGGAGCAGAAAGGAAAACATGGCCTTTTAAAGCAGGGAAAGCAATGGAGGCCATTTTCTCGAGCTGCCCAGGCGAGCAGTATTATCTAGAAGGTTCCGATTTAAACCACCTAATTGAACTAAAATCCCTTTTCAGGTTTCGGTTTTTACAGTTGTTATGTCGAAGGATCTGAAATACGATAAACTCGTCTCTTGGTATGGCTTTACGTAAGGTCACTGGCAATACGTGTTTTCATACTTCTAGTCGCTTCCAGAGATCCTGGTCACTGGTTCTGCATACGCTATGCTTTCTTCAGGGCAGTGGGGAAAACACGGAGAAGGTGGGGGGTGAACAAGGCTGTTGTGTAGTTAAAAGACAAGCTTACGACAATACTAACATTTTATCATTTTAATTTAGAGGTGAGTAGCTTGCAGTTGTAGGCTGTGTTCTATTTATAAACTACGTTGCACTGAATAGGCTACGCAGAATTCAGTTTGGAGAATTAGTTTTAGGTTAGAAGGCCCTACAAATTAAGCGCATTATTCAAACAACTTTTTAAAGGGCGTTTTAAATAATACTTCATGACGTCAATGCCAGAGAAGACCGCTTGCACGACGTAAAAAATAACCGATTTATTTGCATGTAAACGGGTTTATGTTATTTATGCTTTCTTTTAACTATAATAACGATGAGCAAATTTTGAAAAATATAATTTTATCATATACGCATCTCTTTATGTTTCTCTCTCTTTCTCAAAGAAGAGGGGGGGGGGAAATCAGTGCTGTTATCTAAGGGGAGCTTGATTAGAATATCATGGCATGGTTTGTTGGCAGTGTGAAAATGATTGTAGGCTATTGCAATTCACTGGAAGAATATTGTAATTTGATGGGGGGAGGGGTGAGAACACATGAAACTAGGATTTTTTCCCCTCTATAAATTAACTAATAGTTTAGAAAGCACTTGCAGTAGTGCCCCTGTTAATAATTTAGTTTTACATTTCCTCTGGTGTGGAAAGTTGAAGTTTCTGGAGAGTTAAAGATTTGTGCGTTTATATTTACTTTTTTTTACCAGTCTCTGTGGGTTCAGAATACGATTTTGTAGATAACCTACAGGAACATGATGTATGAAGATAGAGCATACCGTGGTTTGGCATATTCCTTTTTCAACGCACAGTGACATTTTTGTCTTTGTTTTTATATGTGTCTATTTTCTCTTTTCTCGTTGTTAAATATCGTAATTATTTAAGTATTTTATTTTGAAATATCTGTGTAATGTGGTTGATTGAGAATTAATCACAGGCTAATTTGGAGTTTTACACTAGGCGATGTAATACTGGTTTTTATTTCCTTTGGGATAGAGTACATGATGGCTGCTCTTTGCTTACAAGTTTCTATTCACACAACATTCTTGTGCTTGATGACTTTATATTAATATGCGTAGTGGGAACCAGTCTGATAAATGACACAAATAATAGATTTTAAAAAGACGCTTTGGTTTGGTTTGTCTGTGCGACATAGAACCGCTATCTTTGATTTGCATAAATGTTCAAGTATGTCTTTAAATGCAGTGCATCTGTGAATCTTTGAGAAACACACCAATATTATGTTTCCTCAGGTTTATGAGTGTTTAGTGTTTGAAGAACTACTGTAATATCTAGTTAAAAAGCCCCTCTAGTCAACAAACGGTGAATATAAATGTCTTCCCTGCCTACCTGCTCTGAACATAGTGTTTTATTTCAAAATCAGAAACCAAGATCCCAGTTTACAACGTGCAGATAAAAAAAGGCACTGCAGTTTATTGATATTGTTGTTTTCTAACAATAATAGTATAAAAAACACTGATGAAATGACAAGATTCAATAAGCAGTGATTTTTGCAGAAAATATTTTTTTTTTTACACAAATCAGCCAAAGTTTTCCACTGTTAAAAAGATTTGCTTTGATTTTATATGACTCAGCTAAATTGTGTAAACCTGTCTTTTCTTGTTAAGATAATCATTTATGATGAAGGCAACAGAAAATAATCCAGAGAAAGAAAGAGAGAGAGAGGGAGAGAGAGAGAGAGAACATAGTCTATAAAACAGTTGATTTTATCACTGTAGTCTGTTAAATTCCCACATGTCACAAAATATAGACAACATGTTTTTGTTTTTTGCAAATAAAGCAGTAATTGGATTGAGAGATTTACCTGTAATTGTATCATAACCTGTATTTTGTTTGAAGTGAAAGCAGAGTAGCCAAGAAAATTGACGTGTTAAATTATAACAGAGATCATTATA
Source organism: Chanos chanos (assembly GCF_902362185.1). Lineage (NCBI taxonomy): Eukaryota > Metazoa > Chordata > Actinopteri > Gonorynchiformes > Chanidae > Chanos > Chanos chanos. The sequence continues at coordinate 12,473,921 of NC_044501.1, forward strand.
TTTTCATCAGGTAGATGTTGATGAGATAACTTAGCCAAAACCTCAAATTTTGTCAGTGTTGTTTGAACACAAAAATTGTGAAGAGAAATTCTCTTTTTGTGTAAGAAATGGAGAAATGTGTTGATAAGTTTTTGCTAAATCATGTACTCTTCACATGAAGGTTTTTGCTTTGTTAATGACTCCTTTATCTAATTGAAGTCTTTAATCCTGGTTAAATTTTGCATGTTCATAGACTTTTTTTCCATTATCTTAAACCTGAAACATTAAAATCAATTGTTCTAATAGATTTCTTTAATTTGAAATATTGAAAATTCCCAACACGATTTTTTCTTTGTTGAGTATTTGAGGGATTTTATACTCATAGGCTAGTAAAACAATATAAACCTTCTTTTACCTTAGTAACTTTTAGATAAGCCAATAAAAATAGAAATCAGGTGTTACCTTAATTAATTTTTTAAATGTATTTCTTAGACGTCTCCCATATGGTAAATGTTTTGGTCCCATTTTTGTTTTTTGAGTTCATGATTTTGTAATCCAGTAGTTCTGATTGCAGTTTATTTTCTGCTGCGTTCTCTTTCTGGTGAAACCAGAAAAACTTCCTGTAATGATTAACTTAAATCTTACTTTCAGATGATTGTGTGATTAACTGTCCCTTTACTCAAATCGTTTTACATGAGAGTTGATTTTATTGTGTTGCCTTGGAGGTTAAAACATCTCCAAAATTACATTTATTTGTACATATAGTCAAGTCAGAGAGAGAAGTTGTGGTGATTGTTTAAAAGGAATTCTCTCATCTGGAAGAGAGCTTTTTATTTTTTGTTTCTCTATCTCTCTCTCTTTCTGTGTGTGTGTGTGTGTGTGTGTGTATGTGTGCGCGTGTGTGTGCACGCACGCGCACACGCGTATGTGTCTTTGTTTGGCAAAGGTGACAGTACACTCACAGAACCACACACACACACACAATCTAGGTTGTGGGTCCGGTCCAAGCAATGTTGAATGGGGTGTGAGTGTAGAGGAGTTGGGTTGCCAGATCTAGGCTTGGTGGTGCGCAGTTTGGGAGATGACTGCTGTGGGTGTGAGATCGTGGTTCTGAGTCTGCTTCTGACACTGATGGAGGATAGAGTTCTCCAGAGCTGTCAAACACACACACACACACGCAGAGACTCACACAAACATACACACACACACACACACAAACACACACCACCCAGGGCTGGGTGATATGCCCTTTAAATAATATCATGATTTTTTTTATCTTTAAAACACAGTGTTTTTAAAAAGCTTAAGGAAATTACATTTTATCCAAAATGGATATACTTTCACGTATCAATATATATATATTTTTTACTCATAGGATGCACATGCAAACATCAGTATAAATAAACATTTTACAGCCTTAGACTTCAGCAACACTCGCTAATAAGTGTTCCTGACGTGTTACTAGAGGTGAAAATCCTTATTGTGTTTGACTGGGTGCTTCTGCTTGAGGTGGTGAAATACATTAGTCATGTTGCGGAAAATTGCTGTTTGTTTAATGTCGGAATCTTTTATAGTCTCCGTTTTGGGAATCAATTCCTCTGCTCTGTAATGTGTGTGAGCGTCTGTTTGCTTGACAATCTTTCCTCTCTCCAGTGGAATATACTAAAGCATCAATTCTTCTTTGGTGGGTTTCATTGCCGTTTGGCAAACTGATGCTCAAAAACAGGGTGCTATTTTTTTTTTTTTTTTAGTTTTATATTTTTTTTTTGACATCTCATCTTCTTAAAAAGTTGTTGCTCACGGTTTTGATATCATTTTTAAAGTCATAATTGTTTGATATAATACCGGTATTATGTGCTATTACGTTGACCATCCCTAACCGCACCTGAGCTGACAGGGCTGAAACTAGAGATTTGCCGGTTGGTTTTGTTTGTTGCTTTCACATTGAATTTTTACAGTGTTATACAGTAAAACTGAGATATTTTCAGAAAAGTGACAACACCTCTCTGAAATGATTGACGCCAGTCCAGTCCAATGAGCGGTCTGTTCAGAGGGACTGAAGTGCTGTGTGAACTGTGTTGATGTGGAAGTTGGGAGTAATGTTTTTTTTTTTTTCTATAATTTTTGTATTTTGGAAATGGAGCAAAACAGGAGAACGGTGTAGAGGAGTAAACTGACTGTATGTGATGATGTGGGGCATCGTGTGTGTGTGTGTGTGTGTGTGTGTGTGTGTGTGTAACTGGAGCCGTGGGGGATCAGATGCAGTGTGAAGAGAACTGTCTTGGTGTGTGTCACCTGACGCACAGGAATTCTGTCATCAAGCACATACTCAGGTCTCTCACAGCGACAGTCGTATCCTACAGCCAGGGCAACACACGCACACACACACACACACACACACACACACACACCACACACACACACATTTTCATAGTAGTCTGACGTTTGAGTAAAGTGGTGTTGGTGAGGTTCAGATTTAGTGATGTGCTTAAGATGAGAATAAAAAGTCGAATCACTTTATAACCCGTATTCAGCTGTCTCTCCATTAATCATCTGCATCTTTGCATTAATCATTTCATAACTATTTCATTCCGTGTTTCCTGCGATTATACTTACCGTGAATCTTTAACAGAATACCAGAGCGCGTTTTCAGTCGGGATACCGGTTTTTCTATCGTCTGTGCCCTCTTTCCTTTAATAGTAATGAGAAATATATCAGTGTATTTCCTTGAATTTTGGATCCCTGCTCTGGTGTGTGGGTGTGTGAGTGCGTGCACGCGTGCACGTGTATGTGTGTCTGAGTGTGTTTGTGCATGGTAGGGTGTGTACAGTAGCCTTGCTGTTTGTCTTTACCCCTGGTGTAAAAATGCGGACCGTGCCATACCAGCAGAGGGGGCACGGTGCAGCCGCACCGAGTCTGTGTGGGCGAGTCAGAGAGTGAGGCAGCTGCCCAACAACTATTCACCAACAGGTGGTTCTTTAAGCTGCTCGCTCCCTCTCTCTTTCTCTTTTCTTTCTCACCTCACTCATTCACTCGTTCCCTCTCCCTCACACTCATTCACTCTCTCTCTCTCTCTCTCTCTCGGTCTCAGCGTTTCCTTGTACCCCTCCCTTCCTACACACACGCGCGCACGCGCACACACACATACTCATACAGCACACATTTGCATGTCCTGATCTTGATTGGACTACTATTCAAACACTTGTTGAAGCTTGTGGGTATTAGTTTCAGTGCTAATTGCTTTTAAGCACTGGCATGTCAAATTGACAGTCCCAGTCAGGAGCTGGACCTTCCCCCTGGGCTCCTCTCAGCCTCCCGTCGAAGGAGCCAAGTGCCAAAGCCTTCTCGGTCTCGAATTAAAGTAAAGATGTGATGTTTTGAGGAAAAGACATTTTCAAAGAAATGGCCACTGCACCAAAGAGCCAAAGCGTCACTGGCCATGGTGAGACCAAAGATTTGGTCAGCTCTTTTTAGAAAGTTGTCGGTTTTTATCTGCGGTGTCACTGTCCTCTCCCTCATTTTATCATCCTTCGTTCCTCGCGTAGTTCCTCTGAACCTTCTGTTCTTCAGGCTGTAGAGATGGTCTCTGGTATTGTATCAGCTGCCCGTGTGATACACAGTGTACATAGTTAATACATAGTGTTTTATTCCAAACCAAAAATACAAAGAAGACCCCATCTCCTCTGCACGTCTCATTTATGACATGGGCGCTCTCAAAATAATCACGTGACCGCATACGGTCTTTGCGCCCTGACAGAGATAACCAGGTAAAGCGAATGCCGGAGGGAGGGGCAATGGTCCTGGTTGCCGTGGTAACCCCATAATGGAAGAGCGGTATAGGGAGCTGCGGCTTTGTGAGACAGCGAGTGTGAGCGGAGTATAGAACAGCCCATCAGACATCAGATCAGTGGTCTGAAACCAGCTGAGGAAGAGAAAGAGAGAGACTGAGGAAAAAAAAAAAACGAGGGTAAGTCCTGCAGAGAAAAAGAAAGAAAGAGAGGAAGAAAGAGAGAGAGAGGGAGAGAGAGAGATTAACGGAGTAGGTTTAAAGCACAAACTATAGGGAGAGAATGAGAGAGAGAGAAAGAGAAAGAGCAGGAGATGGAAAAAAGAACACTCCCTATATTCTGGGGGTGTTGGCAGATCAACAGGTTTTTTTTGCAGTGTGTGTTTGTGCACACAACACCCAAAGGAAGCTCAACAGAGAAGCAAAACAGACAAAGCAAAGGAGAGGGAGATGTTGAAAGCGAAAGCCTCTGGGCACCAGGGTGTGTGGGTATTTTCTGAGAACAGGTGTGTGTGTTTTCGTACGTGTGTCTCTGTTTGTATACAAGACTAATCTAAGGTGGTATTCCTATTGCCGGTTTTGTAAAATGAGAGCTGAGCTTAACAGGTGTGTGTTCATGTGTGTGTGGATGTGTGTGTGTGTGCACGTGTGTGTGTGTGCGTGTGTGGATGTGTGGCTCAGGATCTTAGCAGTTGCGCTGAAATGCCAAGACTGTGCCAACAACTTGCTGTGCCACTCACTGCTGGCAACTGTGCTAAACAGGACTCAACTATGTGCCAGTCTGGTTTGTGTGGGAGTGTCTGTCAGGATTTGTGCCTTTTCAGGGCAAACGCATGTGCGCATACACACACACACACACACACACACACACACACACACAGTGTGTAGGGCTGAGTTGGAGCATGAGGATAAGGCTATGATGGAGACAATGCTTCTTCAGCTCCTTGCGAGTCACGTGACGCTCGGTGATCTATCGGGAGGGGGGTAGGGGTGTGTAATGCAATTACCTGATCTCAGAGGGAGATTAGGATAAAGGGGTGCTGACTTCAGATGAGGATTCTGGCTCCAGGTTCTACACTCATGCTTTACTCATCCGGTTGTGTTTATACGTTGCCAGTGACACAGACACCAAAACACACAAACACAAACATACACACACACACACACGTACGCACAAATAGAGCCCTACCTCTCTTTTTTTGATTCGCTACCTGTCTTTATTGCTTTGTACTGGAGACTTCTCGTGTAGTGTTTGTGTGTGTGTGTGCGCGTGTTTGCGTGCACGCGTGCGTGCGCGCGTGTGCACGAGCGTAGATGTGTGACAGGCTCTGCAATGCCTACGTGCAGGTGTGGGGCTCATTAACCCAGAGACAGCAAAGAAGGCTGGATTGAGGGGAGCTAATGTGACCATCCTGAAACAAAGCCCTGCCCACTACCAGTAATCCCAATCCCTGACCAGATTAAGGGATGATGAGACCGCTCAATTGCCACTGAGCCACTTGGCCTCAGAGGAGTGGACAGAGAGGACCTCCGTCCTGTCTGGTGGGCATTGACACCGCTCCGCCACTCTGGGAATACTACTTGGCCTGGATTCGCAGTGTTTTGATGATGTCTTGGCAGCTTTGGACTGAACCTTACTTTTCCATAACTCAGAAGAATTCTTCTATAGTGCAGTGGGGTTATAAATCAGTGTTTAGTTGACTACACTGGGTCTTTTTTTTTTCTTCTCCTGGGGTCTGAATCCACTTCACACCTGCTTGCTCCTTGGATCTCCACCTTAAGTAGGGCTACATTTAGGTAGATCTAATTACTGAATTATTGAATGAGTTTTGTGAAGTTATGTTACTTAATGTACAAGTCTTTATTCCTATGAAAGTTTTGTTCCTTTCTCTTTCACCCTTTTAAGCAAGCATACAGAAGGTTAATGATCTTTGTTCGTTTGACTACGTATAGGATCCAGTTCAACCTCGTTTAGTTTATTTAAATGTTTAACTTGAATACAGTATGGATGTGTTTAGTCTGTGTATGGATCTGAATTTATGTGATGAATTTACAAATACCGGTATGTATGTGCCCCTACAACTTTGTGTATCGAAACTCTTTGCATCTTGGCATAGTTCCAAGTCAGTGTTTATTGGCTGTTTTGAATCAGTAGGGCGGGTCTTGTGAGAGTGGGGTAACGCCAGTTATGAGAGCTGCACCCGAAGGTCCAATAATTGAGTGTGTTGCAACTTAATGTGTAATTACCACCATCTAAATATATGGTATTTTGTAGACTACTTTTTTTCACTAGCATGGGTCTGGCACAATAGATTTCTGCCGTCTGTAGCTTCGGCCAAGAGTAAGTGATTACACAATAGAGGATTACAGTGTAGCAATATGCATATAATTAAGCAGACGCTCTCTCTCCCCCTCTCTCTCTCGACCAGGGCTACTGCTGTAGAGCCGGTTAGATTATCTTTGTTCTGTACATTAACAGCTCATGCTGACTTGTCAATGTTGCGCAAACCATTGCTATCAAAGCTTAACAACTGTTTCATAAAGCTCAGCGCTCCAGTGAAAAATAACGCATACATTATTAATAAGACTCATACAGGCGAAGAT
>NC_044501.1:12481980-12544480 GCF_902362185.1 Chanos chanos
ACGTGTCCCACAAAAGCGGTTCGAGTGCCTTTCCTTAGGAGCTAAACCAGCCATAACCCCCACCCCCCCCAAAAAAACCCACCAAATGGAATCTTCTGGAAACAGAGTGGACTTAAGACTCAACAAGTTTTTGATGAAACACGAGCAGTGGTCTTCAGAGCCGACTGTTAGTAGGATCTCTCCGGTCTGACTACCCTTGAGCGGCCGTGCAGTGGAAACCGGAGCTCATGGGTTTGCTCTGATGCCCCCTATTGGATGAAGATTTGGCAGCTCTCGCAAGGGAGACTGTGCTCTTGTAGGAGTGAGGGGTGGGTGGGTCAGTGGGTGGGATTTTGGTCTCTGCGTATATATAGGGCGCGTGGCATTATGAACTTCCTGTGTTAATTTACTGTCTGATTCTTTCGGCTCTAAGTACCATCTCTCCCTCTAGCTCTCTCTGTTACTCTGCATGGCTTGAGTTTGATCCTGTGTTTAACCTAATGGAAGTGCACTCTCCATCTCTGCCCACCTATCTCTTGTGATCCAGGCCACTAAAAACCATTTCTCCAAACTGTTGCAGAGCTGCTGCCTTTCTGTGTACACAGACATATTGGTTTCTTGTCATTCTCTGCTCACTAAACCAACATTAATAACAGTCACTACTGCAGAAACCACTGGCTAAAGAGAAAGATAGTTGCTACGGGAGATGTCCCAGCATGTCGGCCTGGCCTGGCGTTAGACCTTTATTACCAAAACTGGTCTAAAGGTACAAGAGCTATGAGTCTTTCATTGTGTCTGTTCGTCCAGCCCTCTCTCTCTCTCTCTCTCTCTCTCACTCTCTCTCTCTCTCTCACTCTCTGTCCCTGTCTCTCTCTCTCTGTCACTCTCTCTCTTTCTCTGATTCACTCTGAGGTGTTGTCACTAATGAAATTGAGGAATGCCATGGGAGTCTGCTGGTTGGCAGGACTGACTGGATGAACAGGGTATAGTGTGATTTGCCTTTTTGTGGTCGCGTTGGCACTGAACCTGGTTTTTAGCGCGTGTCGACAACGATTCCGCTCTTTTCTGTTCTACCTGATTTTCGGGGACGGTCGGCTGGGCTAAACCGGTAAAGAACTTTTACAGTTTATCTAACAACAGAGTCGATGTTCAGTGGTTTATTGTTATTTGTACGGGTTGAGAAATTTAGAGCTAAAAGATAAAGATTTTTACATTGCCACAATGATTGGTTATGGGAGTTTTTCGCTTAGGTTGGGAAAGCTTCCTGATGATTAATAACTAAGGAGTATAGTGTAATGTTACATTAATCAGGAGGGAAAATACTTCTAAGTTGCTTCAGAAACTGTACACCTCATAAAAATACTCATGTCATAAAGATTTAAAGTAGTTTAACGTTTATTGCTACCTTGCTAAACACTTTACAAACTGAAATTTATGAATATTTGATAAATTTCTCTCCGGGCTCTCTGATTGGGCAGTTGAGACATTGGAGCAGTTTGTTGGTTCTGCTTTGCTCTCATTACTGGAGTTGAAGTAGCGCTGTGATCTTATTACCATTTGTGATGTAATATGTCTGCCGGTATTTCTGCTTCACTGAGGATCAGTTGTTGGTTCTGTGTCAGCACCTTGTCCAGTGCGTATGTGTGTGTGTGTGTGTGTGTGTGTGTGTGTGTGAGCACACACACTCACTGCCCAAACATTGTTCTTTCAGTTTGGACACATCTATCTCAGATTATGGAGTGTTTCTATCTTTCCCCCAGGTCTTCACCTGTGGTTTTGTGATTTTTTTGTCTGGTTTGAGTTGACTGGTTTAAATGCAGTTCTGAGGAATGTGGCTCTTGTTGTGAATGGAATGTCCAGTGTTGGGCTTTGACCGGTCTGTCTGGGTTTCCCATTAAAGAGTTTCGGTCACTCTGTTGGTACCACAAGCTAAAGTCACGTTCGAATCTGCTAGAAGCATTAACCTATGACCAGTGCAAAATAGTCTGTGAGATTCTGGTTAAGGAGTCAATTCATTTAGAGAGTCAGTACAGATATATGTGAGAGATATTAGAAGAATTGTATCGATTTGATTGGTCAGCCCCTACTGTGTTGTTGCAGACGTGATTTATTTAGTTTTCCAGTAGCAATCTGTCTCTGCGTTGGTTGCATGTGATTTGAAGAGATTGAATGAGATGTTCATTTGATAGTTAAAATCTTGCTCTCTCTGTCTCTCTTCGCAGGAGTCGTAAGATTCAGATCCGGAACATTCCCCCTACTCTTCAGTGGGAGGTGAGTCTGGCTGCTTATTAGTGTGTGGTTCTGGGTTAAAGCACTGGCTTAGGAAGTTAATATCTCATTAGCATTTACCAAACACCGCTGTGAATTTATCACCTCTCTCTTCATTAAAAGAAAATGGTTTCGAGTTCATTTTTCTGTGGATGAAACATATCGTTAAAATTGGAAAAGGTACTGTAGCACTCATATGCCTTTTTTTTTTTTAAATTTTGGATCAGTAAGGCTTCTAAGTGAATTCAAAGAACTTATAGCCAACGTTCTCCTAGATGAACAAGTAGGAGAGATAAATACAAATCTATTTTAAGAATAAACATGCCTGGATATCTTTTAAAATCCCAGATCAAACTGAGGAGTGAATCTCCGTCTCTCGGTAGACCTCAGAGATCTGAGCAGCGAGGGACGGAATGATAGTGATATAGAGAAATAGTGTCACTCAGCAGTATATAAGAGTCCCTCATCCACCTCTCTCTCAGTATTTGAGACTTATGGTACATGAGGCTCCAAAGGACAGAGCGAGTGTTGTCTCTTTCCTCCCTTTTGCATCGCACTTTCTTTCCATCTCTCCATCATCGGTTGTCTCCGGCTCTCTCATGCTCTTTGTTGGTCTCTTGTCTTTTTACTGCCACTCCTTCTGACCACTCTCTCGCTCTCTCTCTCTCTCTCTCTCTCTCTCAGTGAGTTCTGACCCGTTTCTGTTGACTCTCAACACGTTTATTCTTTCTCTCTGATTCTCTCTGTTCCTCCTCTCCACACTCTCTGATCTGTGCTTGTGTTTTGCGCTCAGTCACTTTTCATCCTCTCCGTCCTTCTGCTTTTCTCTCTCTCCTTTCCTCTTTCCTCTGTCGCTTAAAGAACAAGCACCATGCTGCTTCCTCTCCCTCTCTCTCCTCCTCCCTCTCTCTCTCTCTCTCTCTCCTCCCTCTTCCTCCCTCTCTCTCCTCCTTCTCTCTTCCTACTGTATTCTTCCGTGATTATTTGTCAACAGTGGTCCATTTAGTGCAGTGCTGTGAGAATGTTCTGGAAATGCTTTAGGGAGTGCTGCATAAAGAGAGGCAGATGAGTTCTTGCAGCGGCATGACACAGCCTCCATATCCAGATGTGATTCTTAAAGGATGTGGCTTTGCTGATGGAGACCATTATGGATAGAACCATAATGGCTGTTCTGGCTTTTCTGTGTGTGTGTGTGTGTGTGTGTGTGTGTGTGTGTGTGTATGCTCTAACTTTCCTCTCTGTTCTTTTGTAGGTGCTGGATGACCTTTTATCACAATACGGTGCTGTAGAAAAAGTGGAAGAAGGTATAACTGTACAGTGAGGAACAGTAAATGTACTAAGAACTGTGTGTGTGTGTACGTGGTGTTTGTGTGTGTGTTCATGAGTGTGGTGTATGTGTGTGTGTGTATGTGTGTGTGTGTGTGTGTGTGTGTGTGGTCTAAATCGTATTCAGATCTGTGTAAATCAGGATGCCTCATGCTGACTGTACTGTCAGTCTGTGTGAGCTCAACTTGAGCCATCATCGCTTTAAACTCTTGTTTAACCCACAATCCTCCGCTCCTCACACTCCTTTATGCACACGCTATAACCCAAACACCCCCCCCCCCCCAAAAATGATTACGATTACCGATTACCCCCCCTCCATACACAATTTATTTTAAGTTAGTATCTGCTAAGTAAGCATGATTTTGCTACATATTGGCAATGCGATTTTTTGGTGATGTAATGAAAAGCACTTGAGTTATATTTTATAGTATGCAGAGTTACATTTTCTACAGTGAAGTCACTGTAACAGCCTAATAAATAAATTCGCTATAGAAAATTATATCCAATATTTTTGACTTGTAGGGGTTTGTTTTGTCGATATAAGTGGTCGAAAATTTTAGTTTTTCTTGTTTTTAGCCTGTTTATGGCTACTCCCACTGCCAGTTAGTTGATGGTGCTTTTTTTTCCACAACCAAATCTTCCATATCACTCAGTTTCCTGTTAGAATCACGTTTTCTTCAAAAGCGCATTCCTGTTCTCTCTCACGAGGGGCTTTTAAAAAGGGGGGAAGCTTGTAACCGGTTGACGTTTGTTTTGTAAAACGTACCTGACTGATGTGCACAGCTGTGATGTGACCCTGCATTCTTTATATATTTGAGAGAGTGCTAAACAAACGCCGGCGTCGACTTACAGCAGCATCTACAACAATGACGTGAAAATAAAATAAACCTCAAACCTCAAACGTCTGCAGTTCTCCACTTTAGCTCAACTGATACAAAGTAGAAGTGTATCTGCAGGTAATTTTTAATGGCACTCACCCTCTCCCATCTTCCCCCAAGTCATTTTACAAAGCGTTCGTGTCTGGAAATCCAAGTTAGCGACTCTTAAAGACGCGCTTAGGACGGAAACCTAATATTCGGTAAAGGTCACGACGAAAAAAAAACGTTGAAAAAGTCTGCTTCTCCTCTTCCATAACGCCGTAACACCATCCCCTTCTGCATGACGCGAGCCTTCTCTCGTTGCTCCGAGAGAGTCCGTGAGTCCTTTTGCGGTCATTGACTAATCGATTATGGGAAGTTTGTGTCACGTATTCCCTCGTTACACAGAAGGTGAGTCAAGTCTTCCACTCACGCGCAGTCGGTAAGGCAAGGGCTGTGTGTGTTACTAGTGCATCTTGAGTCACATAACCAGAGACAGCTGGAGGGTCAGAGACCATAATGAACCGATGCCCTCATCTTCTCTCCTTTCATGTGTCGTACACCTCTGTCGGTTTGTCTCTTCCGCTCGTCTCTTTGCCAAAATGCCCCATTTTCCCACGGTCGTAAACCGTACTAGGCGTTAACCCGAATTTTATAAAAGTCTTCTGTGTGGGTGTGTGTGGGTGAGTGTATAATGTATCCCGCTGCAGCCTAAACTGTGTGTTTGTGTGTGTGTGTGTGTGTGTGTGAATGAGTGAATGATTATGCAGTGACTGTACCACTGTGAGAGTGTGTAAACCTCTGCTCTTTCGTGTTTGAGTGGAGTGCTATAACGGAAGTGGTGTTTTTGAAAGCTTATAGTCTGGTCTTCGTACGGGGTTGTGTGGAGAAGAGTGTGGTGTACTTTATCATAGAGAGGGGTTATCCCCATGCCTGTGTGTGTGTGTGGGTGTGTGTGTGTGTGTGCGTGCGTGTGTGCGGTTCTTTGATCTGGTGCTTTAGTGTTTCCTCTATTACTGGCTTACAGAGTGACTCCGGAAAATTGCCACCGTGTATACATGAAGTGAAATTGTTATCACATCCCCCTACAGGAGTGTGTGTGTGTGGGTGTGTGTGTGTGTGTGTGTGTGTGTGAGGGGTAGGTATTATAACCCAGACTGCTAGGCAGAATCTGTAGTGTGAATAACCCAATAAAGATGCATCCAAACATCTGAGTATTGGAAATAATTGTGCCGAGTTTCGTTGCTTGACATTTATTAGATCTGGATATAATATTTTTTTCTTTCTCTCTCTCTCTCCGTTTAGTGAACACTGACACGGACACAGCTGTGGTGAATGTTACATACGCATCAAAGGAAGAAGCAAAGGAGTAAGAGACCAAAGTGCATGTATCCATCCCTCCTCCTGTTTTTCTCTCTCTCCCTCTGTCCATTTCTCTCACTCTCTCTCTCTCTCCTCCCTCTGTCCATCTGGGGTGTTCTGCTTTCGTGCTGCCATTTGCATTGTATCACATAGTTCAGTTGGACCTCTGTAGATCCTTGTTATCTTGAATGTTTCTCCCCTACAAGTTCTACGGCCATTAAAAACATGCTCCTTAGTTTTTCATCGACAGTAGTGAAATTCTGTCGCGTAGGCTTGAAGTATTTGTTTTTAATGATGATGAATCAGTGGAAAACAGACGTGAGTGTTTTATTTAAACAGTGAATCTGTAAAATGAGCTCCTAGTTACATGTATTAACTACTGGGGGTAGAGACTAGAATTGTGAACAGTTTGGTCAGACCAGATAGAGACTAGAAGCTTCTGAACTTAAAAAAAAACCCCAAAAACATATTAGCTAAACTATTCATATCCATTTTTTCTGTATTTTCTCACATATTTAAAATGAGCATGTGCTTTCTAACATCCAGATATGACAAAAATAGTTGAAAACTGGTTATATTTTGCCAACAATTGTACAACACACGACTAGTTGGATGGTGATACTAAATTATTAGCACGACTCTAATGCGTAACACCCCTTTTTATATGTCTGTCACCCTCTCGTTCTGTGTCATGTTTTCCTCTTGATCTTTATCTTCTCTTTGTTTCCTTTGACCGTTTTCTGTTAGCTATTTATTCATTTAGCCTTGCACAGCTACAGCTTCTGTTCATTAGATTTTTTTGGGGCATCTTTTCTTTGATAATTACTATTGTGTTACTGAAACAGTATGTGAGGTAAGTGAACGATGCACAATAAAGTCAAAACTAGCATAGAATGGAATGTGTTTTATGTCTAACTCTTTCTCTCTCACTCACTCTCTCTCTCTCTCTCTCTCTCTCTTTCTCTCTCTCTCACTCACTCTCTCCCTCTCACTCTCTCTTTCTTTCTCTCTCTGTTTCTTTCTCAGGGCCATTGAGAAGTTGACGGGTCACTGTTTTGGCACTCATTCAATCAGTGTGTCGTACATACTGGATGTGGATGCGACGCCACCCCCCCAGCCCCACCGGGCTTCGGGAGGGGGGCGGTCAGGCAGGGAGCAGGACTACGGCCAGTCCGGAGCCTCCGGGGGACTCCTGGGGTCCCGAAACCGCCAGCATGAGCTCCCCCTGCGTTTGCTGGTGCCCACACAGTTTGTAGGGGCCATTATTGGCAAAGAGGGTCAAACTATCAAGAACATCACCAAGCAAACTCAGTCAAAGTGAGTCACAGGGTTTTTTTTTTCCCACGCGGAATGATTTTCACATCCTGGTCTGATTTTGAGATGTTAAGGACCTCTCGAATTTCTAATATGCATGCAGCTGCAGAGAATTCACAATTAAATCTTTCTTTCTTTCTTTCTTTCTTTCTTTCTTTCTTTCTTTCTTTCTTCTTTCTTCTTCTTTCTTCTCTTTCTTTCTTTTTTCTTTCTTCTTTCTTTCTTTCTTCTTTCTTCTCTTTCTTTCTCTCTTTCTCTCTTTCTTTCTTTCTCTTTCTTTTCTTTCTTTCTTTCTTCTTTCTTTCTTTCTTTCTTTCTTTCTTTCTTTCTCTCTTTCTCTCTTTCTTTCTTTCTGCCATTTCCTCTCTTTGTCCACTGCCATTTTGTTTAAGTTGGTTCACAATTAAAAGAATTCAAAACAGTGAAATAGTGACAGCTCTAGATCGAAAGAATTTCCTTCCAGCAGGTATCCATCCTGATCACTCTTGCTCTCTCTCTCTCTCTGTCTCTGTCAGAGTGGATGTTCACAGGAAAGAGAATGCAGGAGCGGCGGAAAAGCCCATCACCGTTCACTCCTCTCCAGAGGGTTGCTCTGCAGCCTGTCGGATGATTCTGGAGATCATGCAGAAGGAGGCCAACGACACCAAGACGTGAGTCTCCTCTCCGACTCCACCTCGACCTGCTCGAAAGCGGGATAGCAAAACCAGTCCGTTTTTTCAGCTGGGACAGGCTAGATATTTCATCTTAAGATCCAGAGGAGTTTCAGATCAATCCATGTCATAGTAAATTTTAGAATTTTAGAATGTTTTTAATTCTGATTTCTGCTCATCACTGTGTTTGTTTTGTGAAAATGACTCTTTCCTGTGGTGCCCGATATTTAGCTCTCTCTCTCTCTCTCTCTCTCTCTCTCTCTGTCAGACTTGAGGAGGTCCCTCTGAAGATCTTGGCCCATAACAGTTTGGTAGGCCGGCTGATTGGGAAGGAGGGCCGCAACCTGAAGAAGATTGAACAGGAAACCGGGACCAAGATCACCATCTCCTCGTAAGTGTACATAAAATGTACATAAGTAGACTTAAACTCAGATATCACTGTAATAAAACAGTCATTTTCAACACTGAGCACTGATTTTCAACATTTAAACGCTGATGTCCCCTAATTTGTCTGTCTTTCTCTGTCCCACCTGAAGCTTGCAAGATTTAACCATATATAACCCGGAGCGTACCATCACGGTGAGAGGGGGTTTGGAAGAATGCTGTAAAGCTGAGGTGGAGATCATGAGGAAGCTGAGAGAAGCCTATGAGAACGACATGGCTGCCATAAACGTGAGTACAACCGTGTGGGTGACCAGTTTGACCTGCAATTTTCCTTTCAAGTTTTACTGGGCTAACTTGACCCACATCAGTCTTTTCTCAAGTCGACAACCTCCAACTACTTCTGAAGTTTCTGTCAAAACCCCTTCTTTATTTTACTTACTGAATATCAATTTGCGTACTAAATTTCGTTCAGTCAGATATCTGATATCTTTGTTTTCGAGAGTATAACCGAAAACATGTAAATATAACTGCCGCTTGTAATTGCTCATTAAGTGTTTTTTAATCTGTTACCAACGTCGCACTTGAAGCAGTGCAAATAATTTACCATCCTTGGTGCAGACTCAGTCAGACACGACCCAGATGGGTACAGACGGACCAAATCAATCAGTCTAATGTTGTTCGGAGGGATGAAAGACAGATGTTACACAGCTGTTTGCCTTTTTTTTTTTCTATGGAACATAGTTACATTTTAGTGAACAGCTCGCTGACTCTATCTCCTTTTGTGCGCTTTTCAAAATAAAAAAAAAAAACAAAACAACTTAAGCCGATAGAACTGAGCCATCTAGCGGACTCAGATGGATATTACATGGTGTCGTCCTTTTTTTTTGAGTTCGGATTGAATTTAATCCTGTTCTACTGAACTTTATTCAAGCAGAACATCTCCGGAGTTTGTCCTTGAATTTTCAGAGATGAAGCAGAGTGTGTTCAGCAGACAGAAACAGAAGTTTGAGTTTCTTTGATGTGGAGTTCTGCTCCATATTTAGTTTGTGCATAGTCAGTTACTTACAGTGTCATTGTGGGGTGCTTTTTCTGTCCATCACACACTGCATTTTAGGATGTTTGTGGTACTCCTTTGGGGACAGATATTTGCGGAATGGTCTTTCTGATGGTTTACGCACGCACGCATGCACACACACACACACACACACACACACACACACACACACTTATCTCTCTCTCTCTCTCTCTCTCTCTCTCTCTTTGTATGGTAGCAACAGATGAGTTTAATTCCTGGGCTGAATCTGAGTGCACTGGGGATCTTCTCTTCTGGTCTCTCCGTTCTGCCACCCACTGCCACTCCACGCGGTGCTGCTCCATCTCCCGCCAGCTACAACCCCTTCCTGGTGAGCACCATCACCTCAAGACGAATCGTCTCCTTACGCACCGCTCTAGGACCAGATTTCATTTATCGGTCTAAACCTTATCCCGTAGGAGGTCGATAGAAAAAAACACTGGCCGACGACCAACTCTGGGAATTGTCTGAACCTGATGTTCTCTCGCGGTCGTCAGGGTCCGAGCACTGAATGATACAAATTGAGTTGAACACAAGATTGGAGGATTACAGCCACACGAGGGCATTTCATTTTGTCCCGTTAAGTAGTTAATGTATGTAAAACATCCAGACTTGAAGAGAGGAACGGTGAGTCAGCGTGACCTGCTGGCGTCCAGTTTGTGTGAATTCAAAACCGTACAGACAACCCGACACAGTGCAGCCATTTAGACTCCTCCCCCTCTTTCCAAAATTCTAGAATATTGTGTAACATGATTCAGGCAGCTGACAGTGATATAACAGGTATTAGGTATATGTGTGTTTGTGAAGCGTAGATTGAGGTAAAGGCTCAGAGAAACGTGTTTGAACGTGCCCAGAGATTAGTATGGGGGTTTGGGATTGCAGGCTAGACCAGGAGAGAGGGGTGAAAAGAGGCAGAGAGGTTGAGAAAGGAGAAGTCAAGAGTGCTGGGAATCTGCTCCCGAAAAATCCCCTCTCTCCCTGGTAAAGCGGTGACTAAACTCAATCAGCATGAGTCAAGCCAGAAGGTTCATCTCCGAGTGTCTGAGGACTCTTTTTAAATTTACGTGGTTGTGTTTTTTTTTCTGCTTATGTGTGCTCGACCTTCTGTTTTGTGTGATTATGTGTGAGTGTTTCCCCTCAAGTCTTGTCTGTTTGTGCCAGTGTGTGTTTGGCCACTAGTGTGTGTGTGTGTGTGTGTGTGTGTGTGTGTGTGTGTGTACACATACATATATATGTGTGTGTGTGAGTATTTGTGTGTTTGCGTCATTTGTTTCCTTGGCTCCTGATCCCTGACACGATGACTGGTTGCATTGTGAAAGGGGGAGGGGTTGGTTTGGTTAACTTGTGGCCAGCTTCAGTCTGCTATGTGTTTCTCCTCTAACCACATCCTCCATCTGCGAAACCGCAGGGCCACTCGTCTCCCCTGGGGGGTCTGTACGGTGTCCACCCCACTGGCATCTTACCCCATCAGCAAGGAGTAAGTTTCACCTCCCTCAACCACTGCCGTTATTCAAAAGTCTGCACATCTTTTCCTATTCTATTTATATATCATCTGTCAGCATTCCTTTTGCTGTGCATGCCACTACGGTTTCTTATTTACCCCAAATCAGAACTTCAGTGTTTACACTGTTATGATTCAAACCCTTATTAAATTGCAGGAGGCACTAATTATAGTAGTATAACCGTAGTCAAGTGAGTACTTGCAAAGATGCAGAACACTCCTCGACAAGGGGGAAACCAATAGAAAAAAAAGGAAAAAAAAAATTCGGATCTGTTACTTATTTTCATTACGTTTTTTAAGGATTCACTCGGCGTGGAGAATTTCATCTCTTAGAATTTCATTCTTGTGTGGTGACTTCAGTTTCCTCTCTGTCACGTGTCAGTGTCCTGAACAGTAAACACCACCTCTTCACGTCTAAACAGCACTTTAAAAAAGTGACACTGTAGAACTTTAGTCAGTGTGTATCTCCGTGTGGGAGTCAGGCTGAGTCAGACTGGTTTGTTTTTATCCTTTTTGAAGGGGTAGGGGAGGGTGTGTGTGTGTGTGTGTGTGTGTGTGTGTGTGTATGAGAGCACTGAGTCAGGCTCAGGGGGCATTGTCTCAGCTTTCTGTGGTGACTCGGAATGACATTATGAACTCCTGCTCCCCCATTGTTTGATTTAAGGAGTTAGAGGTCAAGCATCTCTGTTCTGGCCACACGCACACTCACATATAAAACACTCACATATTCAAGCTTAATCACTGGCCTTCCAGCTCTTATGTGAAATTTGTCCATTTTTCTGAAAATGCTGGTCAAGATATGGCACAGTTTATATAACATGTGATAGGCATGAATCAGGTCTGTGTGTGTGTGTGTGTTGTTGTTTGTTTGTTTGTGCATGTGTCTTCCGTGAGAGAGTATCCACACACCTGTAAGTGTGTGTACGTGCACTAAGCCTCCTCCCTGCTCCTCCGCCAGGTTTCGGAACAGGAGGTGGTGTACCTGTTCATCCCCACCCAGGCTGTAGGAGCCATCATCGGAAAGAAAGGTCAACATATCAAAGAGCTTGCACGCTTTGCAGGAGCCTCCATAAAGGCAAGTCTCCCCCTCATTCCTTACACGGGCCTTTCCAGCTTAAGATCAGCCCAGTGTTAAGTCTTAGATCTGAGAGGCGATGAATTGTCTGTCCTTAAGAGGGCGCTCATGAGACAATGTTTAAATGTGTAAGACGGAAATTGTCAGATGTTGCTGAGGTAGTCAGTGGACTGTTTTTCTTAATAACATCCTGCTGATGTTCGAAGAATCGCTGAGCTGAAATCTCAGATGTAGAGGAAGGTTTAACAGATTGTTTGGTATTTCTGTCCAATGCAGATCGCCCCAGCAGACAGTCCTGATGTCCCAGAGAGAATGGTCATTATTACTGGACCTCCTGAAGCGCAGTTTAAGGTAAACCTCTCCCATATGGCGTGTGCTGTGAAGGTAGCTATCAGAGCAGATGCATTTCTGATGAAAAATTAAAACCGTTTTCACACCTGTTTCGTTTAGAGCCGTTACTTCGTCCTCTGCAGTGTGGTTCATATAGGTAAACGTGTTCCTGCTGGTTACACTTGGGTTTGGACATAAACACCCAAACTGAGAACCTGCTGAGATGGTGATCATGGTCCGGTTTTGAACAAAACCTTGTTTTGAGGTTCAGACATAATCCAAAACTGATCCAATCCAGCGACAGGAAATATTGTGTATTATGAGTAAAACGTGTGTGTGTGTGTGTTATTGTACTCACACTACACTACTCCTTTTGAGTAATTAAGCATGTTCAACAAAATGCACATTATTCTGATAAATAAAGACAGCAGATGTAGGAGATCATCTAAACAGAGGTTACTTTTAAACAGTAATGAAGAGTAACTACATACAACATATGGTAAAGTGAAGTAACTATATACAGAATACAATGTGAACATACAGTAATGTGAAGTAACTACATACAACATACGGTAAAGTGAAGTAACTATATACAAAATACAATGTGAACATACAGTAATGTGAAGTAACTACATACAACATACGGTAAAGTGAAGTAACTATATACAAAATACAATGTGAACATACAGTAATGTGAAGTAACTACATACAACATACGGTAAAGTGAAGTAACTATATACAAAATACAATGTGAACATACAGTAATGTGAAGTAACTACATACAACATACGGTAAAGTGAAGTAACTATATGCAAAATACAATGTGAACATACAGTAATGTGAAGTAACTACATACAACATACAGTAAAGTGAAGTAAACAGAGAACAATGAATTTTTTATTTGCATGTTTTCCATAGACTGCAAAAATAAAAACAGTGACAATGTATACAATAAAGCAATGCTAAAAAACAGTAAAATAAAGTACCAAGTAATTTTTAAGATGTAATGATTTGATTCTTAGGTAGTTGGCATTCTGTGTTTGGTATATAAACCAAATTATTATTATTATTATTATTTTTATAACTCGGACAAACACAGCTGTTGTAGGTGTTCCATGTTGAATTTTCCATGGGAAAAAAAAATCCTGTCTCTCTACAAAAATTCTGACCAGTTAAATGAGTTCACAACAAGATCTACAAGGTGTTTACTGACGTCTTGGTTCAATTTTTATTTTATGTATGGAGATTCACAATTTGTTTTCCTTGTGGTGCTTCAAATTCAAGCCTTTCTTCCATTCCTTATTTCTGTCCTCATGTTCCTCTATGACTAGGCTCAGGGCAGGATATTTGGGAAACTGAAGGAGGAGAACTTCTTCACGGCTAAGGAGGAGGTGAAACTGGAGACACATATTAAAGTGCCCTCATCCGCTGCAGGCAGAGTCATAGGCAAAGGAGGCAAAACGGTTGGTTCACCTGTGTGTGTGTGTGTGTGTGTGTGTGTGTGTGTGTGTGTGTCTGTATTTGTGTGTGTGTGTGTCTGTGTCTGTGTTTGTGTGTGTTTTTGTGCATGTGGTCCCCACATGTTGACCCCTCTCTCTGGCGCCCCCTGCAGGTGAATGAACTGCAGAATCTTACCAGTGCTGAAGTCATTGTGCCACGGGACCAAACGCCTGATGAGAACGATGAGGTGTTTGTGAAGATCATTGGACATTTCTTTGCTAGTCAGGTGGGTCATTTGAGGCTCTTATCACGAAGTTTCAATGCGTTTAAAAAAATCTGGACTGTATATATTTTCATATATTGACTTTGACTTATATGCATCTAATATATTAGTCGGAAATTTTCTCAACTGAATACTGAAGGTCTAATGTGAAGACGTTAAAGTTGATTTTATTTCCTTTGTGTTTTTTTTTTTTTTTTTTGGCTCACGTTTAGACTGCTCAACGTAAGATCAGGGAGATCATCCAACAGGTCAAACAGCAGGAGCACAAACACCAGCAGGGGGCGCCAACGTCCTCACAACACTCTAAGTGACCAGCAGAGCAGCGCCAGCAAGCAGCAGCCAATGAATGTAGCTTATCCGAGCACAAACGGAGTGAGCAAGCGAGCGAGAGAGAGAGAGTGAGAGAGAGAGAGAGAGAGAAAGAGAGAGAGAGAGAGAGAAAGGGAGAGAGAAGGACGTGGATGAAAAAGGAGCAGCAGTGGGAACAAAACCAAAGAACATAAAATGGTGTGCGAGAGAATGAAACGTGAACGTGCGAGTGCCAGAAAAGAGAAATGAACTCGAAAGAGGAAAATGAACGTGTGTGGAGTTTAGAGACATAAGTGTCTGAGATCTTTGAGTGATAGAGGTGCTATCTAAACTGCCCTTATGGATGATGGACAGTTGTTTTGTGTTTTTTTTTTTTTTTTTAATTTTTTTTAGAGGAGTGCAGGTGACAAAGGTGGAATTTTTTCGCGGTCTTGCGTCAAAACAGATGCGGTATCTGGGCTACACCTGGCCAAAATGGAGAGGAAAGGGAACCGAAATGCAGATTAGTAAGGCACATTGACACACAGGACATAAACAGCCCAGTAAAAAAAAAATAACTCTATAAGTATATCGTAAACATGCATCGTGGCCAGGGGATCTTTGAGCAAGATGTTGACACACAGTTGCTAGATTGTGTATGAAAGTCAAGTCTCTCACAGGGATTTTACGACAAATTTTCAAGTGTCTGTGTTTTTAACAGTATTAATTTATTAGTAAAAAAAAAATTTTTAAAAGTATATATTAGAGCATAGAATTTAACATAGTTTATATTTTAGAGTTTAAAGTTTACTGAAAACAAATATGGTCCTATTTTGTCTGGGTCAAATATAAGAAGAGACATTTGTAAACTTTTGCCATTATTTGTTTATCTGAGGGATTCAACTAAAAGCACTTGTGAGAAAATGATAAGAAATTGGATTTGCTATGTTTAAAAAAAAAAAAAAAGCTTAGCTTCTTGGTCAGGTTGCCTGTGTGCCAACATTTGAAGTCCTGATTTAGCCTTATGCTGACTCTCTTCCTCCAAAGCTTCTGCCTTTTTATTTTATTTTATTCTTCTTTTTTTTTATCGTTTTCTTCCCCCAGATGGCATGTCCGAATGCTTGATATTCCGCTTAATCAGACCCCGATAAACTTTCTATGGCCAGAGTTGTTTTAGCAAAAGATATAAAATGAAAATTCAACATAATAACATAGCTGTAATATCTTAACAGACAGACAAATCTTAACATTATTTCAATATGGATTACAAATAATATATATATATATACATATATATGCTGATTTAATGGTGAAGGGGATAATCGAATTAAGTTGACTGGCTACGGTTCACCCTTAGGACAAATGACCAGAAGGAATGTTAGCACTTAAATGGACGTCCCTACAGGCGTCCTAAAAAAAAAAAAAGAAAAGAAAAGAAAAAACCGGCAGAAGTCCTGCGGCGTGTTAGTGCTATACGCACTGTGATTTTGGCCTTGTTGTGGATAGCTCGTGTAATCCTGAATAGCTGGCCGGACAGTCATGAATGTATGATGTGCAACTGCCTTTTCGATACATCGAACTCTGTATTCAACCACAGAGCTTGATGCTCAAGCCCGTTCTCTTTTTCCCTCTCTCTTCTCATATGAAGCTCTGCTGTCACTGCTATTTGGCTTAAGATGCCATCTTCTGTTTTAACGGTTCTGCTGCGTTCTTACCCCTCAGAAACAAACAAACAAACAAACAAAACAAAACTAAAAAACGCCAACACACACATCCTCTCCCAAGAACGTGTGCGTTTGGGTATGTGTATGTGTACATAGAAAGAGAGAAAATCAAATATTTATGGTTATTTTTTTTCCTTTATCAAGATTGAGACGCTTTTTATTATTTTTTTCCTGGGAAGACACTGCCCTGTTGTTTGACTATTCTTTAATTACTAACAAGGTTGTAGCCGGTTTGTCAAAGCTAAAAAAAAAAAAAAAAATCAATCTCGAGCCTATTAAAGTGGTACATTTGCTAGAAGGAGAACAATGCACATGTCAATATGAAGATTGAAAAAAAAAAAACCCCAATAAAAACAATGCGCTTTCCCGTGGTTAAATGTATTGCGAATACTAACACATTGATCAGCGTTTGATCAAAATGTATGAATAGCAGTATTTTGATCTTTTATTGGTCAAAACGCAAATTATGAGCATATTGGTGGATCGATCCACCTTTGCGAAGCGCCCATGGTCAGTACAGTTATCAACATCGGTCAGAACGTGACCTTTGTGCGACTTAATATAACGTTCTACCTCAAGTATCAGGGTACCTCAGTCCAATGTTTTATTTTCCTTTTACATATTTTGTATACCTTGTAAAAGCTCGCAGTTTTGAGCGTTTTTTATTTTTCTAATTAAAACAGAAGAGCGTTAAAAAGAGAATTAGTTCAAGTCTTCAACACCAACCTACTTGTTTTGGAACGGGGTAACGATTACCCTGTATCAAAAACTGTACAACGCTTCTTGGACTGTTTGGCTCAGTTGAGTTCTTTGATCATTTTAACAACTAACCCTCGTGTAACTTAACCAGGGTAGTTAGCGTCAAAAAGGGTACATAGATGCTGTACCTTTTTAGAAATAATTTGTGTCCAGACTTCAGCCTAACCACATGACTGCAGTGATGATAGCCTTACCCTGCACACGTTGTGGAATCTGGATAAAAAGCTAATAAGCCGAAGACAATACTTTGGTGAGCAAATGTGTACAACCTTCGTGTTCTCTGTATTGTAACTTGGAAAACAGACTAGGTTATCCTATCACTGTGTGTTTTAGAGAAACGAGTTCATACATCGTGAGTTTGATCACTAACACCTGTTTTAAATCTCAATTTAACACCGATCTGTACGGCTCTGTAGTAGAATAGCGGGATCCTACCACAGTTATTAGTTAAGATATTTAAAAAAAAAAAACATTTGAGTTTGATAGTGTAAAATTCCACTTGATTTTGTGACATTTGTAGACCTTTGCTCTTTATCAGTCTCGGGGGGGATTTAAATCCTGATGACCTCCATTTGACCACTGACAATAAATAAATAAACAAATAAATACCTAAGTAAATAAATACATAAATGTCCGAAATACTACACACATTATGTCAGTAGTAACTGTGGTTCAGACATGATCACTTCTGAATTTTTTTTTTTCTTTTTGGTTTTCCACATTCTCTGCATCACACTGTCTTTGTTCACTAGCTCTACTGTGAATTGCAGTGGCTGTAGCCAGGCCAAAGGGCAATTTGACCAGTGTATCAGTAACAGATGGCTAAAGTGTAGATTTTAAAACAAGACATTAAAAATGTGTACACCTTTACTGGCCGCGGCCACACATTTTCAGTTTGGAGTTTTTTTTGTTTTTGGTTTTTTTTTTGGCTGAACTATAGTGCAGACCAGCCCGGATATGAGCAATAAAGAGAATCTTTAAAACTGTGTTTTGATCCTGTCATGTCTCTTTCTGAAACACTGTCCACATCTGTGGTTTTAAACATAGCAAAGTAACCATGGATACCATGGAACACACTGTCTGTCTTAACATCAATAACTTCTCAGTAAAGTAAAATGTCTTTGAAGTTTGTTAAATACTGCATATAAGCTGAATTAAGAAATATTGCGTTATGTCATTTTTCTACTCGTCACCTAAATGTAATTCAGTGTACAAAATATTGCTCTCTGGCTTGTCGCTGAAACTCAGAAGCAGTTTATCATCATGGGAAAGAGAAAAGGCATATCTATTCACGGGAGGCCAGCCAGCTTCCAATGTCGCTAATGGATAATTTAACCACCTTTTTGGAAGAGTTGAACTTTAGGTCAGACTGTACTTAACCGCATGTAAAGGACATTTTTATGAAAAACTGAAAACAATCTAAAAACAATCCCATTATAGCAGGGATGTACTGTCAGGATCCTATATAGCTGTTGACAGAATCAACGTGTATTGTCTAGATACATTAAAATGAAAGATGTCTTAAAATGGTGTAGAAAGTAGATTCATTTGAGAGTCGTGGAAAGTTGCTGAAATGTTGTGCCAGTTTTAATTGAAACAGTGAGCACTGTGGCATGAAAACTTTACATTTCTTTGTGCTTCCAAACGGAACAGTACATGCATTAAATCCACCATTAAATCAGAGACAATTTATCGCAAAACTCTGACCGGTAAGGATTCACCTTTTACAGCAGGCATGTCAGAAACAGTTAGACCCACAGAGGTCTGATATAACTACAGTATTTATCCATCTGAATTATACAGAGTAATTTGAACTTACACTACAATTACATTGTAGTTATGCATGCATTTATGCATAAATGCACACAAATAATTGACACCAGTTTGTAGTGTACAATGGGTCTATGAGCAGTTTACGTAAATAATTTCAAGCCAACACCTGGTTGCATCACCATGCATGTATGTTCACAATAAATACTACATAAACAAAATGCCATACACTGGCTTAAACACAAATGCAACCAAACATTTTGAAAGGAGGAGGCCGAAGGTGAAACATGTTTAAGTGTATCAGGGGAATGAAGAAAAGACTGATGTAAGAAAATATGAACATAGAGACGACCAATGAAAACTCTTAAAACTCTTACAATCAAAGTGACAAAAGACCATATTAGTTACAACAGCTGAGGTTTTTGTTTTTTTGGGGTTTTTTTGAGAAACTTTAATTTGTAGAAGTATATTACCCAAACCGTTACGCATAAAACACTACCAATGGATCAGAATGCACAAGGACCAAGGCAAACCCTGCCTTCACCACCATCATGATGGTATTCTATGATAAAAACAAAAATAGCCAAATTTAAATCTCAGTTTTATACAGTCCTTTTAGATGTGGCACGGGTAATTAAAGGATCCCAGGACCCGCCACAGGAAATGATTATGATTTTTGTAACAGTCTTTTTTTTTTTTTTTTTATTATTTGAAAGAATCCCGACCTTTACGTAATCTAATCATTGTACTATATTAAGCACTGTCCCAAGTCTTTGATTTGCACACACAGTGTAACTGATTTGTCAATTACCCTGCCATTACTTTACTGCCATTACAAAAAGTGCACTGCTTGTTTCTAAGGCACAGATCACCACAACACTGTCACTGCTTTAACAGCACTCTGTCCTCTAAGCTTTTAACTTCACACACACACACACACACACAGCATTTAACTTCACACACACGCACACACACACACACACACATACAAAGAAAAAACAAAACACACACATTAACCACCTACATGACCGTTCATTCGGTGCACTTTTCTGTATTCAAATACTATCTGATGTGTGTTGATACAATATAAACTGCTGTCAATTCCATATAAGTAATAGAGTATATTTGCATCTCATTAAATTAAAATAAAGTCTCAAAAACATGTTGTGTAAATACATTCAACTTTTCAGTAAACTCCTTCAGTAATGGGATAAACGTGACATTTTCATACAACAATTAATGGAGAAGCATCATGACAGGACACTTCCTTTAACACGTGCTACAAAACATCAGAGACAAAACATATTGCACAGTACAAATATACTTAAATGGACTGTTAGTGCATAGTTATCGCCTGGGCACTCCAACACACACACACACACACACACATACACACAAACACACACTCTTCTTTTAAGCATCTGAGTCCCCACTCACCACACAGTCTCTGTCTGTCCCTGTGACCTACCTTCACATGTAAAACATTACAAGTGTCTTAAAAGCTAAAAAATACAGAGCATCTCAATGTAAAAATACACAGCATCTCAATGTAAAAACCTACTTCCTGCTAAATTTCATGGTTTAATGTGACAGTGCATGTATGTGTGACTAATTGTCACAGTGTGTTGATTTAAGACAAAAAAAAGGCAAAACCTCCCCTTTAACCCATAAGCTTTAGAAACGCTTATAATCAGGACTGTCCATTAAAAATGGACAATGACCAGAACAGGTTTTTTTTTTTTTTGGTAAGGCTAACAGTAACTCTCCAACTTTTCTCTGCCCTTAGCGGCTGATCTGGGATCAGTTTTCCCAATTCTCTCCCTTAATCTCTCTCATTATCAGCTAAACATCAAAATGGCCCCAGATAAGCGGTTAAGGCCAGAGCCAATTGACTCCAAACGGTTACGGTCACCATCGCCCTCTTGGCCAAGATC
Source organism: Chanos chanos (assembly GCF_902362185.1). NCBI lineage: Eukaryota > Metazoa > Chordata > Actinopteri > Gonorynchiformes > Chanidae > Chanos > Chanos chanos. Next base: position 12,502,297 of record NC_044501.1, read on the forward strand.
ACGACGGCTTCTTGGTCATCTGGTCTTGCGGTCATTGGCTTGGTGACCATTGGGCTCCATGCCATCCAGTTTGAGGTGAGTCTTGCTGTATTTGCGGATGAGGGCGCCCGGGAGCAGTGCCACACAGGCTATAAGCAGCAGCTGCAGGAGGGTTCCCCAGGAGAAGATGTCATCAAGGGAGTGGATCTCAGACAGGATGGCCCCTGTCCGCACACAGATAAAGTTATACGGGATCAGACCTGCAAAGCGGAACAGAGGAACCAATGAGAGGGAACGTGAGAGGGAAATTCTAAACCAACATCTTAAGACATCATTTACATGTCTAGAATCTAAGACACATTCAAATGAAGATAAAAAAAAACGAAAACAATGATTAAGGGATAGATCATCACAGTAATACAAGTAATGCTTAATGATGATATGGACATTTTGGTTAAGTGTACTTTTATCTGTTAACATTACTCTCTGTGCCCAAACATTTTGCATTATAATTAACATTGCGTGTATGGCACTACAGTTTCCTGTTTACCCAAATCTGAACTCTAATGTTTATAGTCTTATGCTTCAATCTGTGAGTAAAATGCAAGAGGCACTAATTGCAGTAGTAAAACCATAGTCAAGTGAGTACTTGTAAAGGAATGGAACACTCCTCAGCAAGAAGGAAACCAACAGAAACAGAAAAAATGCTGCCTTCAGATCTGGTACATATTTTCATTATGTTTCAGAGGATTGCCCAGAATGTGAACAACGGTTTGATTCATCGTCATACGGTTACTGTATGATTACTGCTATTGTTACACGCTAGCTACAAGTTTCTGGCGGTAGATTTGCATATTGGTGTGGAGCTGACCAATGAAGACAGAGAAGAAGAACATGGTCATTGGGATGTTGAGGATGGGAGAGGTGATGTTCAGAAACCAGTTGGGAGTCATGGGGAAGAACCGTAGAAAGAGCAGGAAGAAGAACAAACTGCTCCTGTTCTCCTCACACTGAGAGCAAGAGAAAGAAACAAAATGGGATCTTTTGTTAAAAAGATTAGTTGCAATACAGTACTTTGATAGTAAGTTAATGAATAGTTTTAAAGAACCTACAAACAAACACTGATTTGGTTCTTTTTTATTTTCTCATCTATGTTCTACAACCACTTCAGTAGTAATTAGATAAACATGATGCAATGCCTCCACCCAGTGGACACTTACTCTACAACACACACACACACATGCACCACCTATTCTGAGAGTGCTAATTAATAGGAAAACAAGCCCCCTGTCTCCTAATACCACAGTGCTCCGTGCGGAAACTAACCTTTCTCTGTAACATAGCCACTTTATCAGGGAAGAGGCGAATCACGTGCCGCTTGCCGAATGTGCGGGACAGGAGGTAGCAGTTGGTGGAGCCCATAGTAGTTAGAGTACAGGCAATGAGGAGTCCATACCAGGGACCAAACAGTGCCCCTGCTAGCATGTTCTGTTCCAAATCATAAACAAATGATATGTGAATTCAACATGACCAGATATCCATATATTATAAAATACACTTAATGTGCTTAATCCCGTCAGCTAGATATCCATTTTCTTAACCTGAAAATAATGAAAATGTATTTTTCTCACCAATTCATTTTTTTAATGTATCACGTCTAATGTATTTGACATTACAAGGTTAACAGAGTGTTAATAATAAGAGAATGTATAGGGGTCAAAAGGTCAGCATAAATAGGGCACTGAAGGTCATCCTCACGATTTCTTAGTGCAGAGAGAATAATTACCATAGGGAAATGTGAACATAACCCTCCAGAAATGCTTACCTTTCTCAGAGAAAACACATTTAAAATCAGGTAGGGTCAACCATTTTCCTGTCTTTGATTTTTCAGGTAGGGTCAAAGATTATCCTATCTCTGATTTGAATTGGCTTAAAATATAAAACCCACTCCAACACACACAAGGGATAAGGTCAATATCCACAATGTACGTTAACGCTATGCATGTACAGTACACTTTCTCACCAGGAAGGAGGATCCAGGGATAGCAAAGGACTGTTTGTACAGATAGGCACTGCAGTAAAGAAGCAGCACATAGCTGGTGTGTTCCCTCTTATAGAACTGCAGAAACTCCGCCAGCTCCCTCAGCTCATCCAAATCTGATGGGAATTTCAGTCTGGAGGGAAAAGTAAATGCTCAAAGCTACAGGAAGAAACAAACACTTTAAGTGGAAACTGTGGTTAAACTGGGGAAAGTGTTGAGACATCAGTGCTGAAATGGAAAAACATCTTGCTTTGAGATTGACTGCAGTTTCATCTTTAAATGATACAGACCCATTCAGTACTAATCATCAAGCAGAAGGTGACAGAAGATCAAGCTCTATGAAAACTGTGCATAGACTAATAATATATAAAGAGAATGAGGACGAGAACTGAACCTTGCAGAACCCCATGATGATGATGATGTTTCCAATGGTTCTTTGAGTAAGGATCAATCTTTCATAACTTTGCTTAAGTCGAAGTGAGAATTCTACCTTTCAGAATTGGTGGGTGCTGCATTTAAACTCAACCCTAATACACAAAGAGAATGAGGTGAACATGCCTTTGAGCAGGTTTGGATTTGCTGCATGGTAAAAAAAATTGTCTATGAGCTTTAATTCCCTAAACTTTAATTCTAGGAAACAAGTTGAACTGGTCACAAAATTCAAGTCTTAAAGGCAACATCTGACAATTGACATCAGACATTCGGTTTATGGGAGCCTCACTAAAACAGCGATCCACAGGAGCATCAGAAAGATGTCTGTAATCCTCATTCAGAATGAATGAGAATGAAATCCTCAAAAGGCTTTATTTTATCTAGGAACAAAGAAAGAAACAAGCCAGAATGATGGTGTTTGTTTTGTCAACTTGAAGTATGTATTTTTCTCTTACTTTCTCATCTCTTCAAAGTAATCTTAAATGGGCTCAGACTCCACAGGGAGAGAGAGAGAGAGAGAGAGAGAGAGAGAATGTGTGTTTTGAAGAGGAATGTCCTCTGGGAATTTAACTTTACAAAAAAGCGAAGACCACTTTTATCACAGAGAGTGTAGAGAAAGATTTGGTAGAACCACCATTAGCAGTCAAGAGAGGCACTCTGATGGATAACTTTTTTGTTTTTACAATAGAAGCTTTAATGCAAGGAGGAAAAGGATTTTTTTTAAACAAGCACAATAGGTACCTAGGTACAACAGCTCGTGGGCATATGTCAGATTTTGAGCAATCAAAGGTCTAAGCACAAGAAAGTACTAATGCCATATTTCAACTGAACCACTGGAGAACGTTTGGACAACACTGGATTGAGGTTTCAATCCTGTAAAATCTAATGGTCTAATGGTCTGGTGTGTATTAAAAAGTGTTTTTAATGGCTGGTTACATACTGAAATGGCCTTGTTTATGACATCACCCCCATTGGGAATTTCCATACACAACAGAGGACGGGCATGTGAGTTGGTCGTCTGGGACCAAGCCTGCATCTTCTAAAACTGGCCCTCAGACAGTGTGTGTTCAGGAGTTACATGGTGCAAGGAGAACTGGCTCTTGGCAGAGAGAGAACGCAACAGGATCCGACAAATGGACAGAAATAGCCTGTGCCCTCATGGCTGTGTGTTTTGATGGACGGTAGTATTAAACTTTACTTCAGTCACTCTCTTGAAATTAAACCTCCTTCACAGGGGCTGATATTCGTGTGCAACACACACATTAGAGCCATCTGATAGATTTCTCTGTTTTCTTATTGGTTCATAAAGCCAGGCATACAGTCATTCGTAATTTGAGCTACATGGTACATTCCCATTGGCCTCTTTCAGGCATGCAATTGGGCGGTGATCCCAGTGAGCGAGCTAGAACAGGGCTTGAATTTCTGCTTATGCATCCCTGAGTGTGACGAACAAGCTGTATACTCTACACTGTCATGGCACCAAGATGCCCACAGGTGTAATTACTGCATATGACTGCCATGACAAGAACTCAGAAACTAAACAGGATCTTTAACGAGACAGTTTTACACAAATTGCTAATGAGAAATGTCGATTAACACAGCTTTCAACTGTTCCCAGTTCATTTTAAATCCAGTTTTAATACATGGGCTGTAGACTATTTTCACCTACGGAATACGTAAGAGCATGGATCATTTGTCAGTATATCGGGACAGTTCACAACACCCACCCAACCACACACAAACACTTGGCAAACATAGGAATTTCCCTGTTCCATAAATAGAATATCCTAAGAAACTTACACCCATTACAAGTACAGTGTATTTTATACTTCACCACTGGGGACTAACTAAGGATGCTTTGGGTACCTTCAGGATGGTAATCTAATGAATCTATTTCAATATGAATAACTTGTTGATAGACAGTCTGACTAAGCGCTTGGTGATTGGCTGCTTCCTGATGATTGGCACACCGTGGCATCAGTGCTGTGGTTTGTCTGAAGACAGTAATGTGGCCTGAGGTACCTACTCATCTTTACATGGGCAACTAAGAGAGATGAGACACATCGGAAAACTCTGAATATCCAGTTTCTTTGAGGTGTGATCCAGACGATCTTGGAGAGTCCACAAATCTCTAAAAGTTAGTGCCAGTCGCTAAGGTTGAAATAACACCTATGGCAGCATGAGCGTGTCAAGAGGAGATCGAGAGATACAGAAGTCCTTTCTAAAGCTCTCCGGCTAAACTTCACCGCACAAATCCCTAGCCTCTCTTCGTACTTTCCGGAGAGTTCTTTGGGTCCTCAGGTCCGGCGCACACGGTTCAGGCCCTTGAGTCCTTAAGTCCTTGGTTCTGCTAGCCATGACATGCGTCTGACTGGCTGAGGAGTGTAAACACCTATTTCACAGGTAGAAATCAACCTCTGATACTGTCGTGAGGCTAAAAAAACTCCAGAAGTCTGCTCCCCGGAAGCAGCTCAGTTCTGCCTTAACTGGGAGCCTTTTGATGATACATGATGAATATGTAGTTTCACTCCCAACTCTGAATTAGCCAAAACCATAAATGAACCAAACATGACAGCAGACACTTGGGCAAATCATCTGGTCTTGACAAACAAATGAATGGGAAAGAATGAGATCCTATCTTTTTTTGCCTGGCTTTCTTTTGAAAATGTGGTTAATCAATACACTATCCCTCACTCTGAGACATAACTTAATCTAGAACATTTAGATCTACCGTATGTCTATTAGAACTATTTTATTTTGGGATAATCATTTAAGGCTCCATCTATGACCTAGCATCATGGCTAGCCATCCAATAAAACTGAGCTCCAGTATATGGAATAAGTAATTACTTTGTTTTAGTGTGAGTTTATTGTCTTATTGTGAGTAATGTTCTCTTGACAAAAACAACGCACCTCTAAGCAAAAAACCTGCCCAGTATTTTCGTCTGTTACGCAGCCGTTATTTTGGATACTCTTGCACATAACTAGGATACTCAAATGTGAGACATTGGATCTAAGGGAACGTTTTTACCATCTTTACTTTTATTTATTCATGCACTTTTATTTTGGGACTTGTCTCGAGACCAGAGCCATGCCAAAGACGTTTGCTGAGCCAACGCGGCGCTCCTTCCCTGTGGATCACAGCCCTCAGCACATTACGGGGGGTTCCTGGGCGGGCCGCAGGGGGGGAATCGGACGATTTCGTAACTGTCCACCATCCCACGGTGTACTCTTTCTGTGTGGGGACAGGTGGCACATCTGGCCTGAGCCCCAACACCCCCCGACCTCTCTACAGTTACCCCGCTACCAGCAGCACTCTGAGGGGAAGTCAGAGTCGATTTTCTGCTTATGATTTGTGAATGTGACTTGGATAGTCCCTCGACTTAAAAAAAAAAAGTCAAAGGCAGTCATCGAGGGTAGAATAACTCTCATGACTATGCGTTCTGATAGAAGGTTAGAACGTTCAGTTCTTTCTGGTGTTCTGTAAACGAGAGAGTCACCTTGCTGACTCCCACCCCAGGTTTTCATCCTCAGAGACTGATCAACGGAAGCTGTAGAGTTTGTGACAGATGGGTAAAAACAGGAAAGTGAGGTTTAAAACTAGTTAGTTATAACACAGACATTTTCTGGAGTTCTGTGGATGCTACGGAGATATGTTTACAGTTACGCGTCAGTTTACAACTGGTCATTTCCACAATTGTTTTTTGGAATTTCAGACAAAAATATGTTTTAGCATTACCATACATAAATTTCTTTACCCACGTGTCTCTCCAAAAACTGTTGTGTATGTATGCTAAGGAATCCATAGATCATTTTCTTCATCTTTCTAGTGACTAATAGAATGCATAGTTTTTAAGCATCCTGGCTCACAGAAGCTATGACTCAGACATAAGTCAGTCCTCTACAGTGGTGGTTATATTGACCTATGTATAAACATAAATAAAAATTAAGCACCTGATTTCCTTTTCACAGAATGAGAAATGGAAACTTATCAAGAGCTAAGTGAGGGGTCAGGTTGACCTGCTTGACATTACTCCTTTGGCCTGTGGCTTCCTTGGGACTGTAGCCAGGACTTATGACGTCTGCCATGTCACCCTCCAGTCAGTATTGGAAATAAATGTGTTTCATATCGGTCTGTTGATGATAGTTGATAAGTCAAATGAATTTACTTTGATGGACTCAACGCCCATTCCAACATAGCTCTTGCATAATTTGTGTTCATTCCAATACACATCAGTTAATAAAAGTATCGGTGGAATATAATAAAGATGGGCTATGAGAGAATCGCGTGTGTTTATTTCACATGACACTCTCCTGAACTGATTTAAATTGCATCTGTTTTTAAGTCATTCCCTGTTAGTGTTATGTTTAGCCTACAGTCTGTGTTGCCTTGAAACATACTTACATAACATCTGGTCTAACTGTTCACATGGAAATCTTGTTAGAGCATGTAATGGTGTTAGAAATAAGTGTGCTGATTATACATAAAAAAGTATTGCTCATGCAACACTAAAAATCTTTTCATAATTAAGCGAGGCCAAAAAGGGTTTTGCCCCACTCTGCCGTGCTCCGTCACGGCTATACTGTGATAACAGAATTAGCCCATGAGATTCTACAGTACTGGTCAAGATGGGAGACAAACGGCATGTGAACCAAAGCTTTGACAGCTGCAGTTCTGAGCACAAGTTTAGGCTTTGGACTGATGAGGCATGGAGAGAAAAGCAGAGATGTGTGTGTGTTTGTGTGTGTGTGTGTGTGTGTGTGTGAGAGAGAGAGAGAGAGAGAGAGAGAGAGAGCAAGTGTGTATAAATGTAAGGTCTCTAAGGACGCATAGGAGTACAGTCAACAGTCCAGTGACATTAGCCTTTAATCCATTCATTTAGTGCACAGAGAGCAGGGAACAAAACACTCTCCAAATGAGTCTGCAGGCAGTGGTTCAGTGAGATAGCGCCCAGCGCCACAAAACACAGAACAACAGAGCGAAACCCTAAGTCAAGCCCATCTTACTCCTGTCATTGCTGTGCCCTTCAACAAGGCGCTCAACCCCAAATTATTACAGAGGGCTGTGGCATGACAACTCTGGGTACCTCGTCAGAACATGCTGACCTTGGAAAAGAACAATTCTGTTCACCAACCTTACCATGATTAAATGAAAGGGGGAAAACAGTGGTCGGGGATCAAGATTCAAGATTCATGAAAACATGAAAAAAGTTGCGCATAGGCCATGGAGACCGTCCTGTTTAACCTGTGAGGACTTGGGTTTTTTGGGTTCAACTCTGCATGCTACAGGACTGCAACTGGTTGTCATGTTAAGAGATTTAAAAAGGTTAGCTGAAGGAAAATTGTATTATTAAATCTTGTCTTTCTACTTTCTATTATAGTTATCTATCTCCGTCATTTGTTATTTCCATTTTGTTTATGTAACACGTCCATTTTCTTAAGTGAAAGATTATGCAAGTGTTCACATCGTTTACCTCCTTGATGACTTCACAGTACCTCCCGCGTGCCCTTTGGAGGCCAATAAGACGATGCCAAATCTCTGTACTGACATTCATTTCCTTTTGCTCTCCCACCCCTACAACTACCCCACACCGACCCCTGCCCCCGCCATCACTCTGCCTTGCCTCTCATCTCCGAAAAACAGGTATCAACAGACACACATGGGTATCAGCGATGTCCCGTCTCTATTTTCTTGTCACTGCAATTCATGCAACGCGCTTAATTTACTTATAAAGTAAATACATAAAAATTAAATTATTTTCAACAGCGAGAACAACAATGGTAACAAGGAACACGCGATACACCTTGCACAGTCTCCCGTGCACCAGTTTGGAGAGTTCGTTTTAAGCGAACTGTAGTACTGTTACTCATTTCCATAAATCATAAAATGAGTCCCCTGGAAATTGCTTCCACGGTGTTGTTATAACTTAAAAGATACGCACATAAGCGCTTTTGTAGTACTTCAAATTACTTTAATCTCAGTTCTCACTATCTATTTTAGTGTACAATAAAATGTGTTTTCTCCTCTTTTATGTTATAACCACAGGAACCTAAATGATATGCCCGATCTACGAGGGCTGTGCATGTGCAGGAAAAGGAATAGGCTACCTACAACATAAACTGAGTTGCAGCCATAAAAAGAAGTGAGTGTCCCGAATAGGAGACTTATGGAAAGCTGAAATCCTACCTGGACGTTTCTTCCTCTTCCTCGTCCACGTCCACAACACCAATTCTACTGTCTTCTGTCTGCCTCACTTCATATTTCATTCGTATGTGTGGACCCGGCGGCAGGAAAGCTGACAGGAGGTAGAGATAAAAAGTTGCCGCGGTGACCACCGCAATTAACCCCCAAATCGAGCGCATGGTCCCGCGCCAGTGGCTTCTGAAAGCGCTGGTCTTCTCCGAAGCACGAATTTCATAAAAAGACGATATTACTGCACTGTAATGAGGTGGGCTACTTGGACTAGCTACTTTCAGGTCTAGCCTGGTCTAGTCATATCTAGTACATGGAACTACTATAAAGTCACACTGTAAGTCTTAGGGACTCTTAGGGGGTGGACCAAGCGGGGTCACATGGGGGATCTCCAAAAAATTACCTACAGTATTAGAATACACGGACGTGTCAGGTTAGTCAAGTTCACGTCTCTCTCGGTTCGGTTAACCTCAAGTATTTTTCTTATTTCATTTAAACTAAACTAAATTAAATTAAATGGAATAAATTAAATTAAATTAAATTAAATTAAATTAAATTAAATTAAATTAAACAAACACACAAACAAACATCAGAGGAAGACTAACTGATTTAAGGAATTTAATGACAGTCTATCTGCACGTTGGGGGTATTTCAAACAAATTTTTCATTTTTATTTGGCATGATTAGCCACTTATTTCATTATTATTTAGATTTCCTCAAGATAATATGTTTTAGACATTGTTTGGCTGACCAATAATTTGCATAGTAGTATTCGATCTTTATCACCTATTTATCAGTATGAGTTGTGGTATATTTGAAAGCTTCGGTACTGGACATTTCGTTTCATGTTTGTGCTTAACCATTTCTCTAGTGACTTCAAACACGTTCACATATGAAATGTTTTAATGTTTGCAAGGGGGAACAGGCGGTTGTTAGGTAACGTAAGTTGCGAAAAAAAAACGGAAGCACTTTTGCATCCATTGCCATATCTCCTTTGATAAGTGGTTAACTACAACTCCAAATATACTTATCTACCTCTCGCATTTTCTACGTACATTTGTGTGTAGTTGTAAGCAAGCTTTATAATAGCTGTATGGTTACAACATTCCCCATGCCTGAACACTAGATGTCACACTTGTCTTAACAAAGATTTTGCACTTTCTGCTGTCTAGCCTAAGAAGTGTCAGTGTTGGTTTTAACGGGCTCTCTCCTCTCTCTGTCTTTACAATCTGATGAAGGACAGCAACCAACAGAATTCAGCTGACAGAAAGAAAAGTGTTAGAAATGATTGGTTATCATTTCATTATTACCACATAATATAGGGCCACAGTTTAATAAAAACATACTCGCTCATAGGTAGGCCTATATCTTATCATCTGATATTATCTTATTCACCTCTGTCGTTACAATCATGCATTCCCAATGCAAAAGTATATAAAGGCATATACTTCTGGTATAAACAGTATATATTCTTTCTTTCTTTCTTTCTTTCTTTCTTTCTTTCTTTCTTTCTTTTTTTTTTTTTTTTTGCCACAGCCTGTCATAGCTTAGTTGCACAGTTAGCACTTCCTCTGTGCATGGTGACACTTTATGTACACATAGCGTTATGTGATATAATATTGCTACATTATTCATCACAAACACTGTTCCTGCATACGTTTACAATTTGTTATAAATAAGTATGGCTGTGATTTAAGGGAAATCCTTTGAATTAATTAATTGCGCCGAATCTGTGAGCATATTGTCATGAAAGATGTACTGTATTCCGTTAGCTTTTTCAGGGATATTAATAAAAACGATTGGAAGACATGAGTTTAGCACTCACTCTCTCTCTCTCTCTCTCTCTCTCTCTCTCTCTCTCTCTCTCTTTCTCTCTCTCTCTCACACACACACACGCACGCAAATAATTCATGCGTAACCAAGACGGGATTGAGAAGTGAAGGAAAAGAGCAGAAATACATTTTATCAAGTTGAAGTCGTAGCCTGTGTATGTTTTCACATGTCAACGAACTTTCATCAGCCAGGACCTGAATAGCTTCTGACTATGTTGTGACATTGATTCGTCAACCTGTGAAATGTTTAGTTTACTAGGAGAAAAAAAAATCTGCTCCGCACTGGCCACAAACCCTTTCCAGTCACTTACGTCATTTATGTCACGCACCTGCTGACACGGCCGTTAGCAACTAACGGTAACCCAACATCCTCCGGTTCTCTCTGAGCGCTTTGGAAGAAGAGTATTCTACAGCCTTTAATGTTTAATTAACAATGTTGTCCCTTGGGAGACTGTTTCAGCTCCAAAGATTAAAATAACCTTCACTTGGGGAGGCCTGGGCAAAGCTTTTTGGACTAGCACAGATGCCTTCTCCAGTACCAATCCAGTCAGTTCTGCATAGTGTAGTGAAGGCTGAACGCTCTTAGGTAACGGACTCTGTTCATATTTTTATAAGCATTTATTGAGTTGTTTGGAGAACATCTTGTAGAACATTTATGAGTGGTTGAACATTTATTGACTGAAGCTTGAAGATTTGATGGCTAAGTGAGGTTCACTTTTGATAGTTATTGAGTGGTGTTAAACATACTATGGTGACTTACGGTACAAACTGAAGTTCTGCCAATGAACACGAATGTCTTGTGCCAAGATGATGATATAGAAACAACATTGTTCACATTTGTTTCTTCACTGGCCATACGGTTTAATGACATAGGCCTCTCAGTGAGTCCACAAACGCCAATCTCTTTCGATATGCTAAACCTTTTGGATGCTGTTTGCGTGGATAAAAGCTTGTTAGCATCGCAGGAGTGAGTGAGAGAAAGAGGGAGGGAGAGAGAGAGAGAGAGAGAGATTTCCAAGAGGATAAAGGGCTTATGTCTGATTAGAGAGAGTGAGATGCACTCTCAACTTGTCCCCAAAGGGATAGAAGCCCTTTTGGGATGGTTCTCTGTATGTGTGTGTGTGTGTGTGCTTGTAGAAAGCTGGGTGATGGGAATTAAAGCATCCATAGTAGGAGGGGTATCAAACATCCAGACAGGACCTCTGGGAGAACCAGACGAGGCGTTTAATGGTAGAGGAATGAGAAACATTGGCTGACAACAGGGTCCTGAACTACTCTTACTAAGCTCCTCTGACCCTTGCTCAGCATTAACTGCTGCAGCTGCAACCTGGCCCATTATAACTTAACCATCAAAACTGACCTCAGAACAGCAGGAGGTAGGTACAGGCTAAATCGAATGGGCTCTATCGTGTGATTAAAATAGCGTAAGAAATAAAACCGTGATTAAAAATGGGTTTAATAACAGGGAAATAAAGCTCTCATTGAAACGCAGCCATGAGCAGATATGTTATATGTGATCAAATATGCTTTTTTTCAGACCAGCTCTTCTGTCATAAAGCTGTAAATCAAGGACTGCAGCACAGCTACAAAACTAGACACACACACGCACACACACACAGATTTGTTCTGCCCCACTGATTTCCATTGCTTGAGACAGTGACTGAAACATCTGGAACATGCATGCGCCAGCCTGTCCCCCTCTTTAGTCTAAACCAATCAGACGTCATCTGTCTGCTGCAGCTAACCATCCAATACAGCAACTCCTCATAATCTGGCCAAAAAAAAAAATGAATGAGGCTCATTTTCCTGACGGCTCTGCTTACTAATGTGCAGATAGACAATGTGAAAGAAAGAAAACAAAAGAAAGGAAAAGAAAGAAAAAGAATAAGAAGAATGCCTTGGTTATTGCCAAAATGTTTGTTAAAGAACAGCTAAAATAACACTAGATCTTAATCTTGGATTTAGAGGCCTTTCTGACAGAGTGTTTCGACACACCAGTTTCTCCTGCCTGTAAAAAAACACATTGACAAACCCTTCCTGAGGTCGTATATGCCTGACGTGTGATGACTAATGAATCACAGAATAGCATTAGGTGCTGAGTTCCGGTCAAGGGGGGGGGGGGGGGGACGCTGGCCCTTTAAGACAGGTCCCTGTGACCCAGTTAAGCTGCTGCAGGGCTAGAATCTGACTGATGGATCTAAACTCAATAGATCTGTTGAGGCTCTCACTCACTGCTGCCCTGTGCAATCTCATCTCATGCACAGGGCCAGCCAAACCAAGCACACGCATATTAAACACAGTTAGAGAATCATCAATCTTCATCAGTCTCGCCAGCCGCTGGCTCTGGGAGGGAAAAACTGTTTTGTGTGTGTGTGTGTGTGTGTGTGGGTCAGAAGGTGGGTGGGTGGATGGGTGTGTGTGAGTGGATGGTGGCTTTTGCTACATTGCATAATCATATAACCGTGATAAATATTTAGGGATTTATATGAAATGGATTTAAATCATTTGTGTGTTTGTGAGTGTATGTTTGTGTGTGTATGGGTGTGTGTTTGTGAGTGGAATGCCAGCGTGTCTGTTTGTGTATACAATCATTGTCTTTTAAACTCAACCACTATCCATTTAAAACAAGTCACCTGGATTTTCGGTTTTAAAACCACATGGAACAGCAGTAATATATATATATATACAGTATATGTATAAATAGCCCATATCTGCCTTATGTGGAGACAGGTGCAAAAGTGTGAAGGGAGAGAGGACAGATGGGTACAGTTCCTGGATGCTGTCTGGGTTTATTTTGGAGAGGAAGCAGTGAAGTTTCTAAAAGAAGAAAAGAGAAAGAACTTGAGTTCTCAAGACGTTGTTGTGGCAGAGATCTTCTGAAAGCTAAAACGGGGAAAAATATGACTGTGAAAAGTTTTGTCTTGAGTTAGATTCATATTAACATGTTTTGTATGTGTCTAGGTAGCCCTTCATGTATGCCAATATATGTACATTCTGTGTGTGTGTGTGTGTGTGCGTGTGTGTGTGTGTGTGTGTGTGTTTGTGTATAAGTGTGTGTCTGAGTCCGTGTCCTCTACCCAGCAGTATCACATTTCTAAAGTCAGCACAAAGCCACAGCAGCCCACAGCAGGATCCCTGTCAGAGAGAGAGAGAGAGAGAGAGAGAGAGAGAGAGAGAGAGAGATAGAGAGAGGGAGAGGGGGAGACAGAGACAGAGACAGACAGAAAGAGAGAGAGAGAGGCTTCTGACAGGTTCTATTTTGTGTCCCCTCTCTGTAGATTGACTTTGGCAGCAACATATGCAGGCCTGGTGAGCAGAAACAGAAGGCAACTCCTCTCCTCTCCTCTCCTCTCCTCTCCTCTCCTCTCCTCTCCTCTCCTCTCCTCTCCTCTCCTCTCCTCTCCTCTCCTCTCTTATGAACCCATCCACACTCAAAGTTAAACACATCAGTTACTGTCAGTTCTCAACAAACTCAAGGTATAATTAAGACTGGTTGTCTGTGTGTCTCCAGAGCAAGGAATTTGAAAATTTAACTTAGGGCCATAATAGCTAGTTATTAATAAACACTCTAAATGTCTCTTTAAGTATTTAAATCAGCAGGGAGGTATTCTAGACAAGCTGAACATCATAAAATATCAATTTTAATGCCATTAACCATAAAAAAAGTAGAACACCAGGTAGTTACAAATAATGTCTTGCACTCCAGCTGGGACAATAAACTATGTTGAGTTGTACCCACTGGACATTAAGTATTTTCGATGCCATAAATAGGCTACATATTTATATAACTGCTGAAAATGTGGAAAGCAGTGCAATTCAGTTTGTATAACTGACATCTTACATGTAACAATGAACTGAGAATAGATGTTTTATAAATAAACAAGAGCCGGATAACGGTTTGTCATTATAACGCTTTAATACGCTACAGATGTCACTGCGTTAATACGTGTAAAATACTCATGTATGAGTGCGTGTGTCTTGTAACTTTCACACGTCGACATGCGTTAAAGGAAAATAACAAGACCTCACTCCACTGAGACTGAACTGTGGTTCACATATGACTATTTTTAATCCGTGAAGTGTACAGTGTAGATCCACAGAGGCACTAGTCACCGGGGGGGGGGAGTCTGTCAGGATGAATTAAGGGGGGGCGGATCTCCTCCCTTATCTTTTGGCACTGATTCTTTTTGGATAGGGAACGCAGTCTTGGTATCACAGACCCCGCTCCGCGCCCGCGGAGTGAAAAGAAAGTGGACGGCATCGAACGCGTGCCTTCACCGGGGAGTGGGGGGGGGAGCGCAAAAGCGCACCTGAGCCCCAGCCCCACCAACGCCCGCGACCAATCGCAGCCCACCCGCTGAAGATTGTCGCCAGTTTTGCGCTAAATCGCTGAAGCGAGAGGTCTTTCAATTTCGTTTCAAGAACGGTAAACAGAGAAAATCCATAAGCGTTGAACAAATATGCAAAAAACATTCCTTCAGTTGGAGTGTTTGCTCTGAACCAAAAAAAAAAAAAAAAAAGCCTTTTCTTTGCTTTTGACTTTGCAGGACTTTATTTCAAGTATGTGGTGTACATACATCTGTATCTGGATTTCCCTTGACGGGAATTTTTCTTTCTTTCCTGAAAGATGAGTCAGTCTCGTTGTAAAGAGACAACATGTTGTACTTTCTCATGCATTTTCATACCTGGCTTTAGGTGTCAGTCAATCTGCTCTTCGTGCCTAAGCCTCTTCATCTTTCGTAACCCTCTAATATTCCTCCAGAGAGAGGGGGCAGGCTCTCCGGTCCTCCCTCCTCAGCCTCACTCTCTGGGGATGTCCCAATCAATGACTGGCCACAGATGGTGTGGGTCATCTCGCTCTGACTTCATTGATTGGATTTTTGGCCCTGACACATGTGTCTGGATAAACCTTTTGCTTCTTCACGCCTTTCCTGCTACACTGCCTCTCTTTTTCTTTTTTTTTTTTTTTTCCTTTTTTTTCTCTTTTTATGAGCACCAGTTTGTATTGGCGACAGGGCACTGTACCAGAGTGCCTGGCCTTGACAGCACAGTTATGAATGTTGGCAATTTAATAAAACACTCTGTGTGTGTGTGTGTTTGTGTGCGTGTGTGTGTGTGAGAGAGAGAGAGAGAGAGAGATAGTGCATGTGCGTGTGTGTACACGTGTGTGTACATGTGTGTATGTATGTGTGTGTGAATGTATGTGCGTGTGTGTGTGTGTTTGCGTGTGTGTGTTTGTATGTTTGTGAGTCTTGTCATGGGGGACTATAATAAGGATGGGAAGGGGCAATAAAAGCCAAATGAGCTGTGAAAATGGATCAGCTTTAGCTTTATGACGTTAGCGATCTTTACTAACATGGTGGAGGTCAGGCCCTGACAGGACAATAAAAACAAATAAAAACATTAACAAATCTAAAACCTTAGCTTGATGAACTGCGGCTGCGTCGCCATGGAGACAGGACATATTGGCATTTCACTTGAGGTAAAACTGAATGAACGCTAATTAGAAGACGAAAGAACCCAGGAGAGGTCATAAATAATAACGACATTGAAATGTGATGGCTGGAACATTTTTTTATTATCATTATTATTATTATTATTATTCCAATTTTGCTGTGCTCTCCTATTTGTTTGAATCGTGGTAAAGTGCACCACTCAAATGCATTTCTCTTTATCTCGCGCTCTTCTCTTCTCTCTTGAAATCACTTGGCTCAAGAAGCACCAGACATCTCAGAGGTCCTCCTGGCCTTGATAAAGAAAACATTTAAATGATTCGTTCCTCATCTCCATGGATACAGTTACCCTCCTTCACCAGGCTGAGGTGTCCCTAAGGCTTTCTTACATACCAAACTACACTGTCCAATGGACTTCAGGGAGAGACGATGGCAGGAAGTGTACAGTGTCAGCTATGTATAGCCTATCTTAGCTCACTTCCTGACGATTACAGTGTCTTTTTTCCCAAACACTGGACAAATACGACATCAAAAGAACAATTAACACGCACCCGAATGTTTTATCTCAACCTAACCGCACTCACAGACGCACACACGCCTGCACCAAAATTCAGCTCTTAGCTTCACTCGACAAACCTGTAACCTAACCACACACACAGACATACACACGCCCCTGCACCAAAATTTAGCTCTCTGTACTAGGTCACAGTGTCCTCAGACTCTTTTTGAGTTCAAATGTGTAGAGACAAAACGTACAAAGACAGCAAAGGAAAAAATCAGAAAAGGTGCCAAGCCTTTGCACAAAGGACTACTTTTGTATATGCTGCCTGAACAGTTTGACAGCGATATTCCACAAAATGTCAAAACAACACAAAAAACTGAACGCTGACCGTTCTATTTTTGTTTTTCCACCCCTGATGAGTGTCCACTTCTGTTTGTGTTTGTGTGTGTGTGTGTGTGTGTGTGTGTGTGTGTGTGTGTGTTTTCTTGTCGTTATCCCTCTGATTAGACCAATTATGTCCAGCTGATTTCTACGCTAAAAAGCTAAGGCAGGTTCACGACACTCATTTCCATATTTTGACTGGAGCATTTTAGGCGCTGGCAAAGAACAAGCAAAGAGCAGGGGTAAATATACACAAAATAAAACATTATAACCTGGAGAGGCTGTTGAATAAAAATATCTTATCAATAAATGAGGCAAAGGATAAAGAGAAATGAATAACCTGTCTCTAAATGGCACAAGGCATGATATGGTTTATCATTTAGAAAGTGGATATGGAGTTAATATTCCTCCTCAGTTTTACCATCTGTCCAGCTCCTGCAGTTTGGGGAGTAGAGGAGCACCTGGCTGGAAGGAGAGACATGTAGATTTTCTGCACAATATGGTTCTTTGCTAATTTATGCTGACCAAAAAAGAAAACGCCCAGCAGACGTTAAGGCTGACGGATAGTGCCCTCCACTCGTTGAACATAATATTAGAATGATGGAGAGATTCATTTAATTTTTTTTTTTTTGCTTTGACCTTGATCACAAAGGAGCAGAGTCAGAAGAATTTGAAGCGACAGTTTTTTTTTCCATCATTGACTGTCTGTTCGGTCGGCTTCAGAGATCCCCTGTATTTAACAGCCAATATACCGGCAGTTCCCTAAACCATTTCCTCTAATCACACACACACACACACACACACACTCACACTCACACACATACACACATACACACACACACACACACTCCTCAGAAGCTGTCATGGTTTTGACCTCTGACACACTTACAGCTCCTCTAAGCTATCATCTGACTGCAGCTTCCTTGTTCTTCTTTTGCTTTTTAATATATAAACTGACCGATTGCAAAAGGTTAATTGTTCAGCCCCAAAAATTCTCCTCCAAAGCACTGAAGCACTGTAAACCTCATGGAAAACCCATGTCAGAGGCGTCGTGTTTCATCAAGGTTATCAGTTGTCCTGTTGTATTGTGACAATTCAATACGAAATCACAATAGCAGAGATATGTCTATACCGACTAAGTCAGTATAAATGTGTATGTTGTGCATCTGAAAACAGTGAATGAAATGTTGTTATTATGTTGATAAATATTGTAGCTGATGGCCAATGGAACAGGGACATAACGAAACACATTATATACATCCCTTTGTCTAACTAAACCACTAATGGTGACTTTCCGTTGATTCCCAAGTTACTGTAATTAAAGGTTAACACACTGAACACTAACCCTCCAACCATCAAACTGAAACCTAGAAGCAAATTTTTTTTTTCTTTTGCTTTAACATCAAGGACTATCCTTGTGTGAAGAGTGTCCTCACATGGTCACATATTTTCAGATATTTATATTCATCAGTTGTGAGTATAGATGGCCCCCTTAAGCCTTGTAAAAAAAAAAAGGAACACACACACAAACACTCAGAGAGAGAGAGTGAGAGCTGAGAGAGAGAGAGAGAGAGCGAGAGAGAGAGAGAGAGAGAGAGAGAGAGAAAGCATGTAGTTAAGGCATTAAACTCAGTTTTGGGTGGGCTGAGGGAAGATCAGTGTGGGCAGAAGTGAAGTGGCGTATTTGAAGCCGTGAATAAGAACATCACATTACTGCTTTTTTTTTTTTTTTGATGATTATTTCTGTACGGCCTGTTCCTTTCATGCCATTACGCACACGCGGATAAGTAATTTTACTACTAATTCATCTCCTCTCCCCCTCCCTTTGTGAAGCTTGACCAAGATTTCTTTTTTTTTTGTTTTTGCTAAGTGTGGGCCTACTAACCCTTTAAAAAGCCACATGCCTTACATTACTCAGTGTATTTGTCCTTTATCAAATAAAATCTGACCTTAGGGTGGACTGACTCAGTCCAACCTTATACCTGATTATAACCGTTTATGGTTGCTAACCTTATTCATAACTTTAAATGCCACAAAGTATAAATTCTCAGAACAACCATCGTTCAATAAACGCTAAACTTGTCTTCCAATCTTTTTTTCATTCCCTTTTTTTTTTATTGTTGTTTAATCATTGTGTGGATACATGGGGATACACTCTGACCTTTTGTTACTGACCTATGGTCAATTTTAGTTCTTTCCCCCCTAGTATTAAAACGCTGAGGCTCAGGAGAGATGCTTTTGTAGCTGGTTCTAGAGCTGTTGTTGTAATCTAAATCAAACTTTCCATGGTACATTTAAAATCTCTCTCTCTCTCTCTCTCTCCCTCTGTGTGTGTGTGTGTGTGTCTGTGTGTGTGTGAGAGAGAAATTTCTTAAATCAGCCTTTCTTTCATCAGGTTGAGCAGTCCAGGAAACGCAAACAAGCACGTATTTCTAAAGCTAAAAGATTTCAGAGTAGAACGACAAATCAGTTATGTATTGTCAATGCTATATGTTGAGCTATATGATGGCAAAACATAACGACGTTTCCTGTGTGACACATTCGATAACAGCTTCAATAAATGTCATAAATACGTACTGCAACATTATTGACTCGTTTCAGGCCGTGCATGCAGCCTATTACATTTGTACCGTTACGTGGTGGCAGAGAATTTTGTATTACATCTCTCCATCCAGCGGGAGGGTCTAGAGGTAGGCTATACTGGATGTGATGTGGTAGGGGGCACTCGTATAAGGCGTGGAGACGTCCGCATGAATTCAGAACACTCATAGTGGATGTGTTCAATTGCCACGGTTAACGTCGCTCTGCGTCGGGAGCACCCGAACCCTATGACTTCCTCTCTAAGTGGAAACAAAGTTGAGAGGAGAGAGAGGTGTCGAAGCGTCGAGACACGAAGGCAGGCAGAGAAAGAGCGGAACGGAGTAGTTCTCATCGACTGTACACGCGAAGAGATCTCATTTTGAAAGGATCTAAGTCAAAAACAAATAGTTTTATTGGGGATACGACTTGTTTCTTGTGTGAAATTTGTTTGTTTCTTTGTTTTTTTTGTACAGAACCTTTCCGAGGCACACATAACGCACCGGATATTTTATGAGCGTCATCATAAAAAAACTTGGACATTTTTCCAACAGTGAATTCCTGAGCGCCGTGCATATTTTTCTCGCTCGCTTGCGTCGTAACATATAGTGAAAACGCAGTCGAGAACAACAGCAGTTGTTCCCAAAGGAACGGTCAGAAAACTAGCGGGTCGCTGATGAGGTGTTTGGTGAGCGTTTGATCCCGGGGCGTGCGCGATGGCCGCTTCGGGCGGACAGAAGAGCGAGAAGTTGGACGAGGCGCAGGCGTTGGCCAAGAGCTGTGCGGGTAGACCGGACTTTCTCCCGTGCGATGGACTCTCCATCTGCGCCACGCACAGCCACGGGAAGTGTTTCAAGCTGCACTGGTGCTGTCATTTGGGCTGGTGTCACTGTAAGTGCCGTTTGTAATATATCTGTACAAGAGATATCTTCACTGTACAGTGTGTTTCGTAGGCTATTTAACGGTTTATTAGAACTGTTTAAAGTCAGTTATTTATACATACATACGGAAGGTTGTTCTTTTGTCCTCGGTAACACGAATATTTCCAAATCTGTGGGCCATGTAAAGCCTTTGGATAGACAGTTTAGAGAAAAAGTGTACCTCCAGGTAAACTACCCGACCGGAAAACTGGCAAGTAGAGTGCACAACGTTATGGTGGCTGCCAAAAATCGCCTTGTGCAGGGGCGATGAGAAATATCCCTTTAAGAATGTACAGAGACACTGAATCACTGCCAGAGATCTGAAAATATTCTTACGCAACGTTTGCTTTCGTGGGCTTCTGAAGAGTGTAAGCACTGCCGTATCGGGATTTGCGTTATATTTTTTGAAGGAACTGGGCAACATAGTTTGTTTGGCGAGAGGAATTCTTTTGTTCTTTTTGTTTGGGAGACATACAGAGAGGGAGAGAGAGAGAGAGAGAGAAAGAGAGGGGTATAGTTTGTGGGGATGTAACGCCAGATAAGAGTTAACGGAGAGTTTATTTTGTTGAAACGACGCCGTCTACGTGTGTTGATCTAACTCTTTATTTGTAATGCTATGTTCTGCTAAAGTAAGCTTTTATCAGAAGAATGAGATCTGCACGGGTGTACTGTAACATCAGTGTCATTATTACGGCTTTCTACCTACATATTACTGTGTATAACGTCATTACTCTATAACAGAACATTCTAACAGAACGTCTCAGCAGCATTATGTAATGAGCATCAAGGTTTTTGTCTTGTCAGATGCAAGAATTTGGGTTTAAAATGAACGAAGTTGCTGACGTAGTGCAATAATATCTGTTCACAACTACAGCAATGAATTAGTTATCGGCCATAATTAATTTGCCTTGTCATAGCTGGTATTATTTCCAGTATGATGTTGTGCTGATGATGCTAATTTCATTAAAACAAACAATTCTGTATACTCAGTTGTAAAGTATTAAAGACTATAAATATTGTGTCTTTGAAATAAGTGAGAAATGGCATGCCAACTCTTATATTATGCTACATTTAGTTTCATTTTCTCGACATTCTCTCAGTGTTCTCACTTGGATCATGTAACAAATGAATAATTGTATGTGATTATAACTGCCACATGGTCTCTTCCCAGACGTCTTCATCGGCGGTTAATCGAGATTAATTTTTCGTGAATAAAATGGCAGCAGATAATTAGAATATACTCTGAGTCTTCAGTCTTGGGTCTGATGTCCATTCCGTTACTTTTTAATAGGTTGAAACTTTTGACCACAGCCAGTTAAATTCTGCACGGCGGTGCCAGGTTACGCCAGAAGAGGGCGTTGCATGAAATTTGGCATAATTGTGGAAAATGTGTTGAGCTGTTACGGAATTAGAATCTTCGGTGCATAAGCGAAATGATCCTAACTATTACCAATGTTTACATCAGAAAAACCCATATTAGAGCTTCCATTCCACAAGAATCTGACTGGAGGGAAACTTCTGTCAGGGAGGAGAAATTAGCACCTTCTTAGCACAGGATAGACTGATCAGAAAGTGGGAGGTAAAGAATAGCTTCAAGATTGCCTTAGACGTAAAGGCTCTAAAAAGCTGCCTTAAAACCCAGAGACAGCTTTCACTGTGGAGGACTAAATGTGAACAACAACAACAAAAAATCTTCTGTAAGTGACGATAAGTTTTTAAAGGGAAAAGAAAAGAAAAGAAAAGGAAAGAACCCCCACCCCCCCACCCCGAGAGTCAGCCTTCAAGTCAATGCTCGGCAAAGTAACAAGACATCCCCTACTCTTTGATGATGCTGAGGAACTTGGCTGCACTAAAACCCTGTATGTGGCATGTTTAGTATGCTATGACATGGGTGGGTCATGGCTGATTTGTAAACAACAGAGGGTCTATGTTGAAATGGCAGTCTCCGTCATTGTGGGTTGGGAAGATCATGTGACATTTAAGGAGGGAGTGAATTCCTTACATTCCCACATTCTCCTGAGGGGAAGAGTAATCATTTCCACGTGGTGCCAAAGAGGGAGGGAGGGTGGGAGAGAGATGGGGGGAGGGAGGGATAGAAGGATACAGGGAGAGGTGAGGGGATGAAAGGAGGTACTCATATTATCAGTGATGAGAGATTAATCTTCTCTCTCAGTGACAAAAAGCAGGTCAGCGGACGTTCCGCTTTGATTACCAGTCAAATCAGGCCGATATCCTCGAAACATGATTTTAATATACTCCATCTTCACTAAATGCTTGCCTCTGGCTCCATGAGTGAGCTTTTCCGTCATTTTTCAACGCTCAGCGGAGTTAAAGACAACTCATCAAGTCATTTTTCTCTCCACAAGCCTGTTTCTGAACTAAATTAGCCTGTAGCATTTCTGGCTCTCTGACAGCAAACACCTACAACCTGTGTCAAGAAAAGTGGAAGAGAAGTTACATGACTAATAACAGTCAGTGGATGAGACAGGAGCCATGTGTCATTCATGTTTTGTGAGAATGGTTTGCCCTAAATCTGAAAGCTCAAGACAGTTAGTGTGTGTGTGTGTGTGTGTGGGGGGGGGGGTGTCTTTGATTATTTAAAAAATCCTCTATGTAAAATAAATGGCGCAGACGGCATGCGCGCTACAGCTGAAATGCAAGCTTGGAAAAATAATTAAGCTGTTACCGACTTACATTAGGGAGTGGATGTTAATTACAGCAACGTGGTTAGAGTAAACACAATAAATGCTAATCCTGCATCTTTGGGCCTAAAGTAGAACATGGAGTGTCCGCAGAGACGCTTGATTGACACTTGTCCCACTTCTCGAGAGTTCCACCCAGTTGTTTTTCTGTTTGTTTTCTCCACATGGAAGTGTAACACAGGAGTCTTTTCTACACAAACCCCTCAGTCTCAGGCAGGTGTATGTACATAGTGCAGGAGGATGTTATAGCAGTGCAGTCTGGAGTGCAAGAGGGAGGCAGAGAGAGAGAGGGGAGAGAAAGAGAGAGAGAGAGAGTGGGGAGAGAAAGAGAGAGAGAGAGAGAGAGTGAGTGAGAGAGAGAGAGGTTCTTTAGGAGGATGATTCTTTTGTCATTGTAAAAATAACACAGTAGGAGGTTCCTCCCTTTGGATTTCTAGTTACATTTGTAGAACACCGTAGTTAAAGATGCAGTCGAATATTTCCCTATTCTCCCAGGCATCACTGAGAATGAGTAGTGATATACTATTTACAGGTACTTCTCCTGAGGTTCGGTCTACATATCACTCCCTATAAACCTAGTCCACCGACGGAATTGCTGACCGGCTTACATGCAACCACATACCTATCAGCCTGAGGTGACATCGTTGGACTACTTCGGTACAGATTAAAACAACAACAACAACAACAACATTGTTTATAATTCAGTTCTTACTGCCTACACAAGAATGAGGAAACTTTATCTAGGTCTAATTACTCTCTTTCTCTCTACCTCACACTCTCACACTCACATTCACACTGAATAAATGAATACTGAACAGACGTGGATACGGAGCACGGCTGCTGTATCTGATGGGCTCAGGGGATCTCATGGGAATTGTGCCAGTTTTTCTCCCCCTAATTCGCCTCAGTCACAGTGGCTTGCGTGAAGGTTTGCTCTTGTTTGAATAAACTCAGCTTTAGCAGTTCACTGTGAGGTTTAATTTAAGTATGTGTAAGGGTAGCAGGGTAGCAGGGCTTGATGAGGCTTTGTTTGTTTTTGGATTTTATTGTTTATTACTTGTTCCGTACAGTATTGTTACCGTAGGTCTGCACTCTGTCTCCGAGAATGGCTCGGTATGAGAGAAAGACAGCCGTGTATCTGTTGAAAACGCTGAATTGAAGGATGGTAGCCCAAGGTTTCCACTTATTCTGCTCTAACCGAGAAGGGCTGTTAAATTATTTATATGAATTATGCTTGTGTGGATTGGTCTCATGTAATTCTTTCTTTCTTTCTTGCTTGCTTTCTTTCTTTCTTCTTGAGGCTGCAGGCCTCGCAGCCTGATGAGATGAAATAACTGTCACGAGAGGAAAAGCAAACGCAAAGACTTTTTTTTTTATGAGGAAAACTGGATTATAGAATATATTCAGGAGTCAGGATAAGGGCAATCCTTCCTGATTATTATTATTATTATTATTATTATTATTATTATTATTATTATTATTAACCTACTATAACAGTGTTCTATTGCACATCTAAGGATGATGCTTGATTCATGTATTCCTCCTCCTTCAGCAAGACTAGAAGAATAAAATGGGGAAGATGTCAGTGATGTCAGGGGAATTTGACACCCTCTATAGCAGCCAACAGAATGTTCAGTTTCACCAGAGGCAGCAGCAGCAGCTTTGGCCGGCAATGCAGCGGTTATTCTTTTGGGAATCGTTCGAATGTCGTTTGCTTTGGTCCTTAAAGCCTACCTCTTTAGATGTGTAGCTTAGCGCCGGGGCATTTCCATCTGTCGTGATGTTGTGAGGGGGGGGGGGGGGGGGGGGAGGTTTTAGCCGCGATATAAAGTAGAAAAGCAGCTTCACTCGCAGCTGGCTAGAGGGATTGCAGGGGCCAGATTGGCTCATTACTGTAAATTAGCCTTGTTTGGTGTCATCGCCAATATGTCATGTCTTTTGAAAGCCGGGCAGCACTTCTGCATTACTGTCATTTATGGGCTGGCCCACCTGGTTGGAATATACTTTAAATAGATTAGAGAACCATTCCCTGTGATGGGCTGTGAGTCTCCTGAGCAACTTGATGACTAATCGTTGGAGAAAATGAAAAAAGACAAATGTAAATTCAATTTGAAGTACTAATACGTTAGTTGGCCCTCTGTGACTGTCATACAGTGGAACGCAGTTATAAGTTTCTTATTTATGGCTCTGTTTGCAACTGGCACAAAGGTAAATGGTATAGTCGGAATCCAAAGCCAAACTTCCAATCCGAGCCGAGCTTCGGTGAACTCAGCCTTACCTGTCTAACTCTGATGAATGACCCACTCTGGTATTTTGTTCAAGGCTCTCATCTGTCTTTATCTGCTGTAGTTTGGAGATGTCCATAGGGGGAAACTGCTGCATATGTAATTATTGACTTGTGATGACAGTCCTCCAGGATGAAGGAGGGAGAGAAGGAGGAGGAGGAGGAGGAGGAGGAGGAGAAGGAGGAGGCAAAGAGGGAACGGAAGACAACACTGCTTCTTTCTGCTTCCCTCTCGTGAAATCAGGGACTCTCTTCTCCTTTTCTATCCACCAGTCTTCCGCATGCACAGACGGACAGAGATATAAAGTTAGCTACCTCTTACCATTTTGTTAAGTGCATTTCCGCTGCATTAGAGAGGGGAAAAGAAACAGATCAATTCACAGTAGCTCTATTTAAAATTAGATTAGCTTGCTAATGCACACTAAACTCTTTTCTCCACATCAGAGGAGTGGAATAGTTCTGGTGGAAAACTTAGCTCCTGCAGGTTTTGGGTTTTTTTCTAATCTGACAATGATTTTGCGGTTTTTGTTCTCCTCAAAACTTTCATTGGCTGAATCATGTGGAGTTTTTTTTTTTTTTTTTTTTTTTTTTGTAGGGATGGAGCAAAAGCTTGCATTTACACTGTGACTGTGATCCTCTGTAGTGTGGACTTTGAAAACGATATGATGGTAGTAGATCACAATTATGACAGTCTTAAGGCTTAAAACAGATAGTTACTACTTTACAGGAGCAGTACGTGTAATTTTTCATAGAAAAATGTCATATTTATTATCCTGTATATATACATATATATATTTACTTTTGTCCCTATCATAAGTTTTTCCCTTCCGTGAGAACACAACCAGTGTTGCCTGGTAGATGGTACAGCTTTGCTTTGACTCATTGGTCTGCCTAAAAATGACACAGGAAATCCCCCTGACCTCGATGTTTCCCTTTCTCAGACAAGCCCAAAGTTACCACCCAGTTCCCAGAGTGCTTTAGGGATACAACAGTGCCCCACTGTCCAGCCTTAGATCACTCATTTTTCAGCTCATGTGTTCATGAACAGATCTTAAGGTCAGAAGGTCAGCCATGCAGGAAATGCTGAATTGCCTGTAAAAAAAAACCCAAGCAGGTTAGTATTATTAATGAAGAGTCAAGTGATTATTTAGATGCGAGGGTTTTTTTTTTTATAATATAAATGAATCTGAATATTGTTATTGGGCTTTCTCTATTTTTGACATTGATCAAAAATAAATACATGAACAAAAGAAATCCCTTCAGTTGTAACCATCATTGCAAATATTATATAACAATCATTGCTAGTATAACTATGAATGCTAATAATGTTACTACTAGAATTACTTACCTCCATTCATTATGGTTTTATGTAATAGAGAGTGTTTGTCATGATTCTTCACGTTGACACTCAAAGGGAGGAGTCAAATATTGCCAGAGACAAGTGAAAATATCTGCACCTAGTCCTCCAGTTGGCCTTAGCCTCCACAGAATTTGTGGAGAACAACAGCAGCATTGTACGACAGTATCGATATTGCTTTCCACGCTACAACAGTTATTAAGCTTTCTGGGCGACTGCTATGTTTCACCGAAGCCACTTTTATTACCATCACTTACGGCTTTGGCAAAGGAGCCGAAAGGCAAGGTTTCCATTGTCAACTCCTCCAATAGAACAACACAATGTGCACTTAGCCTAATTTGCTGTGGCAAGTTCCTTACAAACCCTTTGTAGTGTATGTAGAACACTGGGTGACGATGGAATGCTCCGTTGATTTACTTTGGATCGCCCACAGGAATAGTCCCCATTAATCACAGTTGGGTCAGCCAGGGCACACATAAACGTGTCTCATGGGGACATCAGAGAGAGAAAGAGAGAGAGAGAGAGAGAGAGCAAGAGAGAGAGGGAGGAACGAAGAGGGGGGAATGTGTAACCTGTGCTTACAGTACCGTCTCTATACAGTACAATCTGAACTTCAGGAAAAGGCAGTCTGCTCTCCCCTAATAAAGTAAAAACGGCGCCACAGACCATGGATCTGTCTGCTCAAAGGTGAGCGTAGCCGTAATGTCAGGGAAAAGGTTTCGAAAAGGTTAGCGACAAGGACATTTTCCCCCCAACATTTTTTATTATCATTCTCACTGAAAATCAGCAGAGAACAGAATGAACCAGAAACCCAGCATTTCACATTTGCCAGCTGACAGGGAAGCCATTGTTCAGCAGAGGCTGTAATCATATAAAAGCCATTGTTATAGAAAAATACAGCGACTGGACACAAAAGATGCCTTTTTTTCCCCCACCATCCTCTATAAGCTGAAGCTGAAACTGCAGGCTTGTTCTTTACCACAAGACTCGAAAGGCACCAATGACAAAAGTGGAATTTGAAATTTCTCCTTCATTTCAGAACTGAGTTCCAGTGTATCCAGTAGTAAAGAGAGGTTCTCACAGTTATGAGAGCAACGTTGTGCTAAAACAGATGGTTCTGGGTTTTCTGCACCCAGCACCGAACGTATGTAATAACCGGACAACTGACACATGAATAAAGTATCAGAAGATGCTGTGTCAGGACCCGAAGGCAGATTCTGATACGGCCAAGGACGATGCATTGCACAAACAGTCTGTGTTTGAGAAGCTGTCAAATTTCCCTCTCTGTTTGTCCATCACTTTGCACCAGGGTGTCACCCAGGGTCAGGACTTGGCAGAACACTGGCACAGAGAAGAAAAGGAGAGGCCTTCATTTTCTGACATCTGCTGACAGGTTGACATCTACTAAGGATCATGAGTTTGACAAGTTTACCGCAACATATGTCAGAGTTATCCACGCAACGGTAGAGACCACTGCCTCTGTATGAGATATATACTACACCTATGTATGTACAATGTATGCACCATATAGGACCTAAATGTTACTATGGTAATGACAAGAACGTGAGCTGACATGTTAGTCCAAGCAGATAAATGTTCTGTTTTAGATTGGCCATGAATAGTCATCTCTTGGATTACACGGTAGCTGACCAGATTTAAAATGCAGGCTCACTAGACGGGGAAAGACGAATGAAGCGAGAGATAAGAAGGAAATAAACGTGGAGAGAAGAGAGGATCGAGAGATAAAGGGAAGATGAGTATGTGTAGTGGAGTAGATTATGGTTCATAGCCAGGGTGTTGAAGGTCAGTCTTGTTTCATCTTCAAACAGAACGGTGGATTAAATGGAGAATGATCCCTTATTCCTTGCCTTTCTGGCAGTTCTACTGCCACACACTTTCTTCTGGAATGTTCTAGAATACTCCACATTCCTTACTGTGGGGAATTCTGCATTAATGTACCTCTGACTAGTAACATTTAAACTCTACACCCGTGCATAGTCTGAGAGTTAAATAACAAATGATGTTTGCCATTTTGTGGTATGTGATGTTGATACATACAGAAACATGGAGTCAGAACCTGGAGTTACTGCACCAACTAACAGTGGAAAGAAGCAAGATTGTTTTGTGTGCTGGTCTACACATGTGCTCACGTATTAGCAAATGAGCTCAAATATGCACTGTATAGGGCTCGTGTCTCAAGGTCATCTTTGAAAATGTCTAACTGCCACGATTACGTCAGCACTACAGGACATATCTCTCTGTTAGTCTGCAGTGCGCTGATAAAAAAAAATCTACCGCATACTTTTACACCTCAGACTGTCACTGTCAAATTCAAAGTCAGAAAAGAAAGCTGACAATTTATGTGTGAATGTGTGCCGAGGGATGGGAGATCTCATGGTGATTACACTGTGTGTGTTTGTCTCTGCATCTTCTCATCTCAGTGAGCGCCAGCGTACAGCTATGCCATTGTCACCAGGATGTAAGTCGAAGGCAAATTCAAGAGTACAACCAGGCACAAAGTGAATCAGTTATACCTTATAACAAGCCGAGGACATAAATCAGTATTGTAAGAGACTAGCACAAAGTGATAATAAAAATCATATCTATATTGCTTGACTGATTAATAACCTCCTGATGGCTCAAATGATTTTACTGTTAGCCAGGTCTCTCTCTCTCTGTCTCTGTCTCTCTCTCTTTTTCTCTCTCCCTCTTCCTCTTTCTTTCTCTCTTTTTCTTTTTCTCTCTGTGTCATTCAGTCCTCCCACACTCCATCTCTCACTCACCCCTATGTCTGTGTAGGCTGACTGTGAAGCCTTGATTTTCACAGGTTCATATGTCTCATTTTTGAAGTGAAATGTGCATATTTCAGTCCATTAACTGTTTAAAAATATTATAAAATCAGCCTGAATGGGTTAGGTTGCACTGGTTCTGGGAATGTACGGTGCAAAAAAAAAATGAAATTTGAGGGGTAAATTTGGTAAATTCAGTAAGTTATTTTAAAAATCTGTATTCAAAACGTTAATTTGTGTTCTCTGTAAGCGGATCTGCTCCTGTTTTAGATATATTTCCTCCATGCTGAATCTTAATGTCTCTAATTTTTCTTTTTGGACACAGGTAAATATGTTTACCAGCCCATGACCAGCGTCTGTCAGTTACCCAGCACACCGGTGCCTGCTGCTCCAACCAGCCTTGCCCACACCATGGACCTATCTGTGTCTCTGACCGAACGGTTTCTTAGGACCGCCCCACAGTTCCGGGCTCCACCCTGTCCTGACTCGCCAAAGTTCTGCATCATTTCAGATCTCTTCATCGACGACTACATAGTAAAACGCATAAATGGCAAGATGTGCTATGTACAGAGACCTCTACCCCCAGTGCCAGCCCCTCCACAGCAGGCCCAAAACCCAGCTCCGCCACCTCCTCAACGTGCCGTTCAAAAACACTCCCCCAATTCAAGGGTTAAGGACACCCCTGCAGGAGACAAAGTCACAGCTCCAAAAATGGACCATTGTTCTTCTCCCTCCAGCTCTGAGGACTCTGGGATCAACGCATTGGGTCTGCATTATGTAGAGTCATGTGATGAAGACTCATGTGAGGAAGAAGATGAGGAAGAGGAGGATGAGGAATTGAGCACTGATGGTGACTCAAGCCCTGGCAGCATGTGGGACCAGGACGAGTGCACATTGCTCTCGCCCTCCAAATCCATCGTCGAGATTATTGAGAAGATCGAGACGACTGTTTGACGCCATTTCCTGTGACTTAACGACACGCACTCCTTTACACATATTAATTTTCCAAGTCCTATCCTGAAATCTCTCATGTATGGATGCAAAGGCCCTTTTCCACTAAGGTTCAGGAACGTGTTCAGGAACTACACAATTCCTGTATATGCGCGTTTTTTGCTTTCCCACTGCAGAGGAAGAACCGTGAAGATTATGTAAATTAGTACCTAAGTGAGTAACTGTTTTTGATTTTTTTGTAATCCCATGTAATTTTAATTTGTTTTCCCCGGCACTGCTTTGCATCACAGTGTATCCCCAGTTCAGTTACATTGTGACACTGTTTGATGCACCTTTTCATTTTGTTTTGTTGACTCAAACTGTCTCTGGATGTCTTCCTCTGAACAGATACCAAGTAGGCCCTGCACTTCCTTCTCAGTCCGTTTTTCCACTGCATTTGGTGTGATCTAGTTTTCCTTTTTTTTTATTCGCTTCCAAAAATGTGGGTATTTAATACCTTGGCTTGCTTGCTAGATGCATTTTAAAATGGTGGCTGGTTTGGCTGTTCTTTGAATCTTGCATTTGACCAATCAGCAACATTCAGCACTGCAAGCCCCACTCCAACAGTTCCTGAACCATCACAGGTGCAAAAAAGGGGGATAGGAACTATGATTCAGGACCCTAATTGGCCCTGGTTCCCCTAAAGGTTACAGCTCTTGAGTTCCTGAAAAAAGTTCCTGCAGTGGAAAAGGCCCTCAAGTTAATAGATGTGGTTAACTTTAACAAGATGACAGGGGCAGAAACACCCATCCCTGCACATATCTTAACCTCTGGTAGCTGTGATGTTTTGAAAGTAACCGGGGAAAACTCTTTACCGTGACCACCCTTATACCATTTTCGATCCCCCACGTGCTCCATTTTTTCCTTGCATGATGTGCCTGAGAATGGTTTAATATAAGTGAGCACTCATGCACACCAACATACACACAAAGTGAACAGCATGACCAAATAGGACTATAAAGGCTGTAAGATATTTCGTGGATGGGCTAAGAGAAGAAGTCTTACTCCACAGCAGGGGGCCACTCCCGTTATTTTTCTCGAAAGAGAGAAGAATGACTTTAAATTTAATGCATAGCAAAATCAAAGACAGGAGCCTGGCATAAGAGACTGTCAGAGAGTAAGTGTAAGACTGACTGCATGTGAATGAGAGAGAGAGAGGGGGGGGGGGGGGTGGGGGGTGGCGGGGGCTCTCAAAGCTCTGTAGACTGGTTGCATTTGAAGTGAGGCTAAATCATGCATAAGCATGGAAGATTGTAATGAGATGTTCTGATAGGAGGAAGTGGGGTTGAGGGGGGTAGTGGGTACTAGTAGAGCCTCAGAGCTTCAAGATGCAAGATTACACCCCTATCCCTCCTTTCCTCCTCCCTTCCCCACCTCCTGTCCTCTGTGGCACATTAAAGAATCAAGATATTGGCATATCGGAGTAGAAGGTTGACCTTCTCTTGAGAGCTCAAGGTCCAGAGGGTTTACATCCTGCCTGGAACATACAGTCAAGCTTTACGACAATCATTTCACATTGAGAGACTCATTCCAATGGCCAGAAGAGGATGTAATGACCAACAGTGGTAGAACATTAACTATGGTAATATGTCCTCTAAACGACATGCCACGTCTTGGAATTCTGGGATTTTGAGTGTATTTGGATGACAGACCTACAGTACAGGAAGCACAGCCAATATAGGACCAAGACCTATGAGGAACTACAACCAAGCTGATGTCACCATAACCACTGATCTTAAAGTGCATGAAACCTCTACAGTCTGAAATTTCCTCTGAGGATCTGACTAGTCATCTCAGACTCAAATGTGCTTGAAGTCATGTATTGAATTAAATGATTCAACAATCTTTAGTTTGTCCAACAACATTTTACTCTTGTGGGTTCAAAGCGATCATTAAGAGTTAAAAGCTGCCCTGTGAATTCATGTGGAGTATAGCAACTTAGCTTTAAGTAAAATGTGATGTTTTTCTTAATTTGAATTAAACAACATTATCAGAACTAGAATGAGATGTTCTAAGTCAGTGATAGCTGAGGTGAAATCACGCTGTAATGGAACAAAATTGCTAAAAGAAATTGAGAAAGGAACAACAAAGAAAAAAACCTTCAATGGCCTTCATTCATGATTCACTTCCGTTAGGCTCCCATGAGGCTCGAGACTGTCAGCATGGTCAACACTCAGTCCCTAGTTGCACGAAGCCCTATAGTTGATAAGCACAGAACCTTGTCACTGCCTGAGCAGCACTGTCTATTTGGAAACATTGTTTACACCAAAAATTCAGTGGGCTTGATATTGATCCCTGAGGAACCCCAAGGCACTTTTATTGGTGTATTTGTCTCTCACCACTGCTCCTATTGGATGTATGAAAGCCTATCCCTGTCTGTTTGCAGTTTCATATCAGGGACTACAACTGTAGCTATAAACATTCTGTAGATACACAAATGTTTATCACATAATCAAAAAAAATCCTTTTCTTATGATACTGATTATTGTTAACTTATCTCTTATTTTTCTTATGAACAATAAAAAAGACATGGTCTGACCATCTATCTTTATTGAGATATTTATCATCAGTATGAATCAGTGTTTATGTAACTGTTGAACTCTACAGACATTCCTACTCAACACACAGACTATGAATCAGTTATGGAACGGAGAGAGTCCTTGGCGAAACCCAAGCTTTATGAAATGTAATACCATTTCCAGTGTCTGTTAGAATAGAGTTATCAGACATGCCAGACAGTGAAGTCGCAGGTTGTCTGTGATGAGGAGACAGGAGCTAGAAGCCTAGGATTTGGCTAAAAATGAAAACTCTGAAACAATTAGAAACCTTTATACCCATTGTAACAACATCTATAGAATCACACCTGTAGAGCAAAGCAACATTTAGAATTGAGCAATAAAAATCTGAAAGCCTAACCACAAAGAGGAAAAGACCACTTTAGTGGTTGAGATGGGAAATAGTAAAGACTTCATGTTTTCACAGTTGTTAGCAGTGTAATGTAATTAAGTCTGAGACACTGGACATTTATTACTTGACACTGTTCAACACGCAAGTAAAAACAGATAGCTCATAAACATGATACCTTATTAATACAGCAATGCCTGAGGTATGCATCGCCAAGAAAAGCAATGTATAGACACGAGTACACCATAGTCTCACCGCCTGTATTGCTTTTTCTGGCATAATTATTGACTTAGGCGAAACAATTGCCTCCCCACTTTTGGTCCCAACATATCATTTACTCAAGCCATTTGATAAGCAGCGTGTGATGGGATTGCTAAAAACGAAAAAAGGAAGCAAACTCTCTGTGTGACTTCCTGTAGTGTCTCTTTACAGCTCCTCTCAAGGTAGTAATCTCTGTAGCACCGTAGCCTAGAGATACATACTAATGATTGAACAGAGATGTCTGTTACAGTATTCCTCTTCATTGAGAACATAGGAAAAGAACACTCCCTCATTCCCCTGTTGTCAAGGAGACAGGAAAAGGCATACACAAAGGCAGAGATAACGAGAGAGAGAGAGATAGACAGAGAGAAAGAGAGAGAGAAAGAGAGAGAGAGAGAGAGAGAGAGAGAGAGAGAGGGAAACAACAGGAATATTGTTGCTGGCTATGAACAAAGGAATCACACACTCCCAAGAGCTCTGAAAACCAGTAATGCACACATACATAGCAGAATCCATCTAAAATACCATCCATCCCTAAGAGATATCGGGATGGATGGTATTTTAGATGGATTCTGCTTTGTATGTGTGCATTACAGTTGGGTTTTTTTTAATTTATTCTGTTGCATTTACATGGAGAGGAAAAGCCTCATCAAGACAGCTATTCAGCACTGATTGGAAATTACCCATTGCTTTGAACTGCTACCTCTTTGTTGCAGTGCAAATAACTTTTCACAGCAAGTAAGGCACTAGAAAAAAAATGTTTTTCTTTGCACGAAATAAATAAAAAGGTTCTGCCCCTAATTAATCTAAACTTACTTCAGGCTAAAACAAGCTAAATGACTTGCAAATATGCAAGTGTTGAAATTAGACTAATGTTTTTCGGGTGGCAGTGTGGGTAGAGGGGGGGTGAGGTAGAGGGGGGGTATGTAATGAGTTTTTTGCTCTTAAAAGTTTGGGTTAGGAACAATGGTGTAGACAGAGTAGGCAATTTCATGGCACACTGAATAGGGATGGGCAAAGTCCTCAATGACCTAGAATTGATGCACAGCGAAGTCTCGGAAGATGACATTCAATTTCTGTATTTCCCATGGCCGCTCTCGAAAAACATCTTATTTATTATTACAGAACCACAGGCGTGGTCTTGCACAATTCATCATCTTCTTAAAATATCAGTTAAATCCCAGGATGTGCCTCATTAACGATGATAGGATTTGCCCATTTGAGATTTCAAATGTTGATGCGCCCATTACTGATTTGACATAAAAGCAATGATTAAACACCACATCAGGGAGCCAGTTAGACAACATACATACATCGGTTACCCAGTTTATCTTCATTAACCAAAGAGCTCGAGTCAATCCAAACCATTTCTTTTTGCATTTCACTTTATGTAATACATACTACATATTGCGAGGAAACAGGAAAGTCCATGAACCAAACCTGAAACCAAGGATCCAAGTCTCATTGAGAAGCAACACTCCCAACTGGGGACTCCCTTTTCTGGCAACACTCAGGGTAAGTGTATTTGCTCCTCTTTGATTACCTTTGACTCTGAGTGCCTTTGGGGGTAAAGGTTCATGGTACAGTGGCAGTGGGTGTGAAAGCATTAGAATGCCTCCTCTACTGCCCTGTTCTATTCACAGCTGCGGTACAATGATGCAGGTTTTCCACAGCGGAAACCCAGGAGACAAAAATCTCATAGGTTTAATTAAAGCCTTTCTCTCTCTCTCTCTCTCTCACACACACACACACACACATACACACTCATCTATCTACCTCTGCTATAAGATGATGAAAAACAAGTGCTGCTAAACGGCAAAACTTAGAGTCGTGTGCGGCTAGGTTAGTATTGCTTTTTCCTTTGTAACAGTGGAAAGGCCCTTGTTTTTAAGGGCTTGCAGGTGACAGATTATGAAAAGGTGGATAGTTGAAAATATGATAATTATGCTCGCATTGGTCACAATGATTACAGAGCGTGTGTTGGTAGAAAATAAAGTGCATTAATTGTGAGCCAATATTTAAAGGAGAAGACAGCTACCGATAAAAAAATTCTTTAACAGTTACAGATTATCAGCGATACAGTACACATATTTTATCTTTGGTAATCCTCATTTGATGGCTTTTTAAAATTTATTTAAAATGACAATTATTCAAATAGGTCATACCATTAAAATACTGTGAACCCCGTGAAGGGGCTTGTAGTGTAACTCTACTACACCTGCATGAGAAAATCAGCCATTTTTTTGCTCCATTACTTCCTCCCTGGTGCTGTTACAAGCCATGGACATGCAGTATTGATTTGCAGTACTATTCTGGCTGCGCTTGTATTTTTTACTGAAAATGGGCTGGAGTCAGAGTGTTCACCAGTAAAGAGCAGATACAGAAGTGCAAACTTGCAAGCATCAATGCATTTGCAGTACAGGTGTAGGCTGTCTCATGTTAGGAAAAAAACAACAAGAACACCTATTTTTATTAGAGTAGACTGATGTAATGAACTGATTTGGGCTTCTGTCGCTCTCAAAATACAATGGAATGAATATCCCAACTAATTACTGTTGCGCATATACACTGAGACATACACTGAGACATATAGCCTAAGTATCTTCACAAATCACAAGAGAGTTTCTTAATTTGGAAACTAACAGGCTAGATGAATAGAGGCAATTTAGATTTCACAGAGCCACAAGTTAATAATGCGATGGACGGGCTCCATAAAGGCCCGCCACCCAGAGAACCTACCGACACGCAAAGAGTCAGACGGATCGTGTGAGGTCTCTGCAACGCATCAACACCACAAACTCGGAAACCGCTCAGGGAACAGGGGCTCGTACAATCGATCTCAGTAAACGCTGCTCAATCCTCATCATGCTGTCCGAAGATCACGGCAAGCCGTCCTCAAAGGATGGGGTTGAAATCGTTAGAGCTGCCCTGAACTGAACCACGAAAAAACGAGAAAAAGTTTTCCTCACTGAATTAGTTTTAGTCGTTTATCTGTGTATTTGCTTAGTCAGCCAACCTTACTTCAAGACTGTTTTTTTTTTTAACCTCCGGTCATACTTTTCTGTTCCTTTGATAACCAGGATATGCCGGTGGATTTACATAAAATTGAACGGAGAGTTTACCATAGTTAGATTTGTCATGATAGTAGGTTTATAAATCACTCATCCACAAAATACTTCGCAGTGGAACTCTTTTCTCTGTATTTGAGTTCCGAAATACCCAGCTCGGTTAACTGATGTCTTTTTAAGTTGCCCTGACGTCCCTGACAGACGTCTCACTTTGGCTGAAGTTTGACAGGTCTGCCCACCTTCAGAATACTTATTTAGAGAATAAAGCATTAGAACATTATCCAGAGTTTGTCATAGGCCTAAAACCCTTCCTTGCGAGAGCTTACGAGACATCTACATAAACCAACAGAAAAAGAACACACCATGATAATCCTCTACACGGAGGGAATTATCCGTAGACCGTATATCGGATAAGTTAGATAAATGTAATTTACTTGTTGTCCCTCAATAACTAATAACTTGACATGAAATTCACGCTGCGTGATTAATTAGTCCAACATAGCAGTTATTTATCTTTAAACATACACTGTTAATTGCACAGTCTCCAAAGGCTCTAATTGCTTCCTTTCTGTCTCCGGCTGGTTCGATATTTCCCTTCCTCACTCGTTTATGCACAGCGTGAAACCATAGGATTCGGTGCAGAGGAGATACATGGGTATTTAAATACGCCGACTCTGAGGTTACGCCTAAGAGCAGAGGAGTCAGATAGGTTTTTGAAAGAAGTAGACTGCGTTACGCGGCCCACTCTTGCAATCAGAAATGCAGCGCGACCTCTGCAACCGCATGTCGTTGTGAGTAGCCATTCATAATTATTCCACTCTCTCCACTCAAAACAATATCAACTGATTGGACGCGTTCAGTCCTCGATCAGCATCGCAGTTGGGGTGTGCGTGTGACAGAGCGCTGCTAAATAGCTTATGAAAAAATTGCCTTTCTGAGAATTGCTTTCAAAGCTGGCAGACAAATCCGTCTCTTCGTTATAAAACATATCCATCTGCTAACTGGGCTACTGCTTTAAGTCACCAAGTAGCTGACACCTTCTCCTTTGTAATTATATATGCTGTCAGATGAAGAGTTTTGTCTTAAATCGGCGCGATTTTTCTTTCACTTTTGTGGATTACCGACACACCACTAGCAAACACCAAAGATTTGGAAGTGACAGATTTGTATCCTCATTAAACACATGAACGAAATCTTTAATTGTTTCACTCAAAGAGTGCGCGCCGTGACGACCAGTCTCACGGATTGACAAATGGCATTTGAATGACTCATGTCAGGAAACCTGTGGGAGATGAAAGAATCCTGAGTTGTATTATATTCGAATTTCAGACCAAGAAAGAGGCATAAGAAGGATTTCTCCTGTTTACCTCTGCTACAAATATACTATTTTAAGTTATACCTCGAATTTAAGGCCCCGTGTCAGTCCATTGGATCGTATCATTTCATATGGAAAACAACCCAAAGCTAAATTTTATTTCAAGAGTACACCAATTTGTGACACTAAAAACGCTTACCCTTGACTGTGTAGTCAGACAGAAAATGACAAAAAGCTTTTGTGAGAAGGAGTGAATAAATAAACGTATTTAGAGGATTTTTACTTGGGTCATAATCTTTGCACGCTCTCTCCGTCTCTCTCTCCCTGATCGAGGACGGGAACTTGCCTGTTTGTTGCTGTTGTCCTTGCTGAGTCAAGTTTGATGTCAAGCGCTTCACAGAATAGAAAGATCGATACAGTTCAATGGGGTTTTCCCCCACGCTTTCTCTCATGTTTTTCAGACGGAGGACAAAGACAAGTCCTTCTCTGAATTATGAGTGACTTAAAACGCTGCGAGAAGGAAAAATAAGAGCGGCATTAACAAAGGAGCTCTCCTTTTGTAGTGCTAATTAGGACATCTGCTCTTTTGAAAGGCTTATTGAAGGAGATTGCATCCAAAAACCCAGTTAACTAATATCCACTTCAAACACACCCATGCAGCTGTACCATGGTCACTGAAAATGCATACAAAACCAACCGGTCAAAGAATGGATGGAGAAGGTGTTATTAATGTTATTACGTTATTAAGTTATTAGTGCAGAATTTTCATCACTCTTGTGGCCCGAGAAGTCTAGCTGTATGACATAATGTTGTAAAAAACAAACAACTAAACAAACAAACAAACAAAAAATGAAACTGCTTATATTTGATGAAACTAGTCATATTTGGTATAATGTAATGTTTTACCATAAATGGTGTGTACCAAGACCCTTCGTGTTCCAACGAGGGTAAGCGCTATGTAATCCCCTCCACAATTAAGAAGCCGGTTTTTTTCTATGGTTATTTCTTGGCTCTTTCGAGAACCAGGTGGAACAGAGCGGTCGTGGTGTTTACTAGACATACTGGAGTAAACAGCTGTCTTGACTCCAAGATTTTTTCAATTCCAAACGTCCTTTTCCCATCAAACCCATACACAGGCATCTCAGCTTTATCAAAGAGATTCAACTGCCACTGAAGCACTCTTCATCTCTCTCTCGGTCTCTCTCTCTTTTTTTCCTCTTTCTCTTCCTCCCACGCGCTCTCACATGCTCGGCGGTTGGCTTTTACTCATTGTGTTAGCACATTAAAATGATGAAGAGGTAGAGGTGGGTGCAGAAGCACTGTGTTGAGAGGACAGCCATGCAGGACCAGGGAAAGGTAATTCGAGTTTGGCTGCCTGTTCACTAGTGCGTAGGTGGTATCAGGGAGTTTTCTGCCCTTTGTGTAAGGTGCATTAAATAGCTTAAAATGATTGAAAACTAAAACATTCAAAGCATCTACTTCTGCCCACAGGTAATCTGTGTAACACCTGAGTTTATGCTTATAGCAGCGTACATGCAGTAATGAGCCGGTGCCCATGGCGGTGGTGTGTCCGTAAGGTTATTGACATTCTTTGTTTGTGTCTTAGAGTTTTGCACGGTTGGGGATGCTCAGAACATAGTTTTGAGGGAATAACCATCACCCTCTGAGATCGTAGGAGTGCATGGAGACATCATCACCGCCCTCAACCTCCCTCTGCTACAGAAAAAAAAAAACACCCTCCACCAGGCTCTCGCATCAACAACAACAACAACTACAAAACCCAAAAACATTGTTGGGGGGGCGGGGGGGGGATGTAGAAGGACTGTACTTAACCACCACGGACCATCTGGGCCAGTGAGTCGGCACCCATTTGAACAAATAACTACTCTGAACAGTCATATACACAACACAGTAGTAGCCATGTAAGTGCACAGCACTAAATGCTTTTTTTCTGCATCGTA
Source organism: Chanos chanos (assembly GCF_902362185.1). NCBI lineage: Eukaryota > Metazoa > Chordata > Actinopteri > Gonorynchiformes > Chanidae > Chanos > Chanos chanos. The sequence goes on from NC_044501.1 coordinate 12,542,237, forward strand.
ACCATTTCAGAGTGCTAGAGAAAGCCTTAAATGACTGGTTAGACAATGTCATCGACGGAAAATGTGAGGGGATTTGAAATGACGCCAAAGTGACTTCTGCAAATATACTGGTTATCGTATGTTCTCCTCTATATGGAATAACGTGATGAGGATCTAAACACTGGTGACATGCACACGCAGTGGGTGACGATATGTCAGTTAAAAAAAGGCAGGAGCGAGAGAGGGTATAAAGATATGGTAGTGCTTTATTTTGTACTGTAACAGTGGGCGGGTTCATTTTACTCCTCCACCAATGGCGGAGGTGAGAGTTTGAGCTGGAAGTTCTCGTTATGGTATATGCTTCCTGTCCCAGGGTGGGTGGGGTTCAGCAGGCCAGTCTTCTCATTGCCATGGGAATGTGCAAGTTCAGAAAGGATGCCCAACTGAAAGACAAAAAAAAAAAAAGACAAAAAAAAACCCAATTTGAGCAATTAGTCACAGAAACAGCAAAAACTTTGCAAGAGACCAGGTCAGTGACTGGAGGTTAATATAAAACATTAACAACAGTATCCTACAACATCAGCGAAGAACTCCACGACCTCCTGATTACAGGCCAATGTGTTCCATGCTCTTTGGTTTTATAAAAACATGTTGACGCTCCTCAAACCTTGTTATTTCATCCATCCACCCATCCATCCATCTATCTATCTATCTATCTATCTATCTATCTATCTATCTATCTATCTATCTATCTATCTATCTATCTATCTATCTATCTATCTATCTATCTATCTATCAACCCTTCCACACATTAATCCATCCATCCATCCATCCATCTATTCATCCCATAAACTGCTGCTAAACAAAAGAGGACACATTGTCTCATAAAACAAACCAGACCAAAAATTACTGAACAGAGGGTTTTATTTTATGAATCTGTGGACTCAGTTGGTGTCATTAATCCAAGCACTAATTCAGACAGAAGGCAAAGACTTGAGAGATTACAGAGAAACCTGAATTGAACCACAGGCTGAGAAACACATTGCAGTTGAACTCTATCAGGATGAAGAACACAGCTCATGCAATCAATGTCCATTTAAATGGGAACAGCAGCGCCAGCAATCAAGCAGCATAATCTATTCTCCTCTGACTGACTTCACCTCCTCTGGAGAACAGCTTCACTTTGAAGGCCAAGAACATGACCACCGTCTTCTTATACATCTCTCTCACATCTCTCCATCTCTCTCTGATCTTTTTTTCTCTCATGTGTTCCTCCTCCAACTTTATTTCTTTTCTCTCTATCCAACTGCCTCTCTCTCTCTCTCTCTCTCTCTCAGCAGTCATTTTCCTCTGTTTTCGCTCATTTACAACCTACAGGAAGAACTGCCAATTACCAAAACAAAACAGGCCCCCCACCTCTCTCGTCAGTTGCCAAATGAGGTGTTCAGACAAACAAGAGGAAGAGGGCGGGGTGTTTTCCTTTATCCAGCTTTGACAGACAGCCAGAATCATGCCTTCTGGTGGGGAATATTCTTCTTACCCTACTTCTACTATAAGTGATTCATCCCAAAACCAATTTTTGTCACCTACTCTTACTATTAGCATTTAGCCACAATGCTGTGATCCCGTTCTACAACCCCTTAGCCATAATGTCACTTATCTGTCTACAGTTAGCATCTAGCTACCACGCTAGCACAGGCTGAAAAGCCAATGGCCTGATTCAAAGAGGGTCTTACAGGAACCTGATAATGCAACATGGTTGTAAATTTTGAAAAAAAGAGTAATAATTACATCTCATTTTACTTCATAAATATATGACAAACCTACTCAAAATGTTACCTCACAGTAAACAGTGGGTTACATTACATTCGTTCCATTACTTGATAATCTAGATTTGGTGCTCACAAGTCTTAGGACAGGTAATGAAGCTAAATTAACAGAAAGAGACTAATTTCTGTAAAGACATCAGGAATTTCATTCTAAGCTAACACCTTAGACAGTAGGAGAGTAACATGGTGTGAGGATTTAACCCTTCTTCTAAAATGAGCAAAATCACCAAATAACACAAGATATAATAAAATGCAAAGTAATAATATTATGAAACATGTCACGCCAAACTCTTGACTAGAGCAGTTACCTGTGTGTACGATATAATGTGTGTGTGTGTGTGTGTGTGTGTGTGAGATCTTTGCTGGTTCTAGTTTGCTTACTCAGGTGGGATTTGGCAATTCAAGATAGTTTGAGTGTGTGCCAGAGATATGTGAG